>NW_021635541.1:0-62077 GCF_004799145.2 Neltuma alba | reverse complement strand
TTGGAGAGCTCGGTGTTTATCTCTGCTTTTTTTCCCCTTGTATATTTGTTATAGAAGGATGATTTTCTCCCATTGCACATGCTACTCTTTCATTTGATAAAATGTTTCTTTATCGCTAAGAATATTTTCTTACAATCCCATAAAAAATAGAGAAGATTTTCTTGCAGAATATTTATATCTCTTGTGACTTTTGGTCATAGAGGGGAATGAGATGTGGTACTGGTGTACTGATGTGCTTCAATATAGTATCTGATCGATCCATGTAGAGTATATAGCAGAAAGAAGAAAGAGAAAAAAGAAGAAAAAAAGGTCGGGGGAAGTGAGAGGAATGATAAGGTCTCACACCATGAGATGTTCCTCGCATAATTAACTTCACATGGTACACGGTATGAGGGAGGAATAGAAAAGACAGAGAAATGCTATTAACTGGGTTTAAGAGCTAGAAGGTAGAGTGAAAGGTGAAGGAACAAATTATTTCGCTTGAGAGTCTCTACCCTCTCGAATGCAGAAAATTTTGTTTTTCTTTCTACTTTTGTTTTGTATCTATGTAAACGTCCAGGACTGTCAAAATCATTTATTTCTTGCTGTTAATAGAAATTGCATCTCATTATACATAGAATGAGAATTCCCCGAAGTTTCCTCTGTCTCTAAGAACTAATAAAATATTATTATGGAAGGCTGTAATTTGTGACTATATTTGAAATTTCAACTCTTCTTGCAGGTCATTATGTGATTCCGGGACTGTGGAAATTATTGGACCCATTGCTTCAACAGTTGAGGATGTCATGCTAGTGGCGTAATTCATATTTCTGTCTCTCTGTCTTTGACGATCTCTTCATTTGACTTGATGGCTTCTGGTTTGCATTACTTGAAATCAAGCTAATTTCCTCTTTCCTCTATTTATGTTAAAATTTTTGTATAATTTCCCTCACTTCCATAAATTATTTTGCTGCTATCCTTTTTAGCACCCAAAACATCCAAGAAATGGTACGGTTCATAAATTTGCAAAATTTCTTAGTAACATAACATGTACATGCAAATATACTTTGAAAGCTGCATGCATACATATCTATTTTCTAGATTTTCTATATCATTAATGACTTCTGCACGTGGTAAGTAGATTTTTTTCTCCAATCTAAGGATCAAATGAGTTAGCTGACCAAAGTGTGATGCCCTTTTCTTGTTTTCCATTATGAACACTTCAATGATATCAAGACTAGAGTTTATGCATATGTCACTCCAATTGTTTGGTACAGCATCTCAATTGTTTTTGTGAAGAACCAAAATCCTGATCATGATGTCATCCTATTTTAACATTATATGCCTAACCCTGGAGTTCTTGCTCAGTCCCAAAAAAAAAAAAAAAAAGGCCTGGAGCTCTTGCATGTAGATAATTTTACTTTATTAATAATCATTGATCAGGTATGCAGCAATGTTGGGTTCATCACTTGCGACCAAATCAGGATGAGACCGGTAATTAATCTTTAAACCTTTGATTTACGTTCTTAAAAAATAAGTATAGAAGACTGAGATTTAACATGGAACTTCAAATTGTAGATTTCATAGGGTTTAAGTACATGACAGTAAATTAAACAGCCCAAAAGCTAGCTTAAGTCTATGTGGAGCCATATATTCTCGGTATAGAAGTGGAGAGTGGGAAGGAGACACTTTTTAAAAGACATATATTGGCTAGTGTTTGCAATCCAACAAAGGACATAACGGTTTTCATGTGAAAACTATCCTGGTCAACGAGAAATGTGATCATGTATTAGAAGTTAAAATTATAGCAAAGCTGTTCTTGTCATTTTCTATTTGATATCAAGCTGTGCAATATTTTTTCTGTAATGATTATTTGTTTTTCGTTTTTTGTTTGTTTTGGAAGTCACCACCGTGTTTGCCAAACTTGTTATCCTATGATGATTTGAATACTTTGGGATCATTGCGACTAGGAAAGTACACTCCGGTAATCACCTGATCCTTTAAGAATTGATTGTATTTCTGATATATATGATATATTTTCTTGAAAATAATATTTTTTAATTCCTGCGCAGTGGTTAATAATGTGCATTCAACAGAAATCTCTGATAAGTGTGAGGAGGCTCTTAACTGCTATCAAAATACCATGGTTGTGAAGTAAGTTTATGGCCAGTATCATATGATTGTATTAAATTTATTTTTCTTGTTGAAAAGAGAGAGCAAGTTTTAGGTTTAGCATGAAAGAGTCAAACAATGCTGAATTCTGTTTTTATCTTCTCACCTATGAAGACAATAGAGATTGTTGTACCAGAGCTTCATGAGATGCGCACTGCCCATGTTGTTTCCATTGGCTCTGAGTGCATAGCATCACTAAACCCTGATTGTCTGGACGGGTATGTTTTTGGGTATTTTGAAGCTTAAAGCTAGTAATCTTATATTTTCTCTGATTGTAACAAGGCATTATGGCTTATTTGTTGTTTGGATGAATCTTCTCATTTGTTGTTGAAAGCACTCAAAACTGGAAACTCTCAATATCTAGCCATGCGCACGCGCGCGCATATCATGTTCATTTTAATTTTTCTGTTGTAGGAAAGGTACAAAGCTGACATATGATACCCGTACAAGTGTCGCGCTTTTCCGATCATTTACAGCAGGAGACTATGTTGCAGCCCAGTGTCTCAGGTGATGCGAGAGAGATATTTATGAAGCTTCAACTTCAAATTATGCATCACTTTTCAATGATATGGAAAAATCATGTGCTGCCACTGTTAGAAGTATTTCTCACGTAGATTCTTTAATATAATTTAAACTATGTAGCTTCTAATCCTCTTTTCCATTTCAGACGAAGGCTCATGTATTACCATATGGAGATTTTCAAGAAAGTGGATGTTATTGTGACTCCAACAACAGGGTATGTACATATAACAAACAATTGTGATAGAAGTACAATCTATTGTGATGGACCTTCAACTTGCTACGAAATTGAGTTGAATCAATTAGCATTCATGTGTTCTTTTACTTTCTAACGGCAATTTGGAACATACCGCCTTGGTCCTTCTTCTCCCTGCAAAGAGAACTGGGTTCTCTAATTGTTCACCTCTTATGGAGCTCATGCCATCATGTATTATGTAACAAGGAATGACACTTAAAATAACTTATAACATTAACAGTTAAGAACTTTAATAGCTAAAATCTTTTCTGAAGACTAAAAATAAATTCTCATTATTTCTTAAAGTTACAACTGATACTCTCTAAAATTTTAACCTAATATCCTTGACGTTGCAAGGTGCTTTGGATTTTTGACTACTACTGGATGAAAATACTTTGTAACATTGGAAAAATTAGGTTGTAATTTTAGAGGGTATGAGTCGAAATTTCAAGAAGCACCGATAGTAACTAATTTCTATTATTTTTGAGAGACATTCTAATTATTAAGGTCTTTTACTACAATATTGAATTGTAAGTGACCCCCTTATAGAATTTACGATTACAACTGAAGAAGGCATAGGCAGCGTTGTGGGGCTCTGGAAATTGAGTATCATTGTTACGAAGAATCATAAATACTTACTGACCAAATCAAACTTCTAATTATTTTTGGGATTAAGGCTTAGTTTTTTTGTTTATGCTGGAATTATATATCCTCCAGAAACAGAAACTAAATTACTTTTTATTTTCCTGACAGCATGACGGCACCTAAAATACCACCTAGTGCTCTCAAAAGTGGCGAGACAGATATTCCAGTTACAGGTGATTTTATATTCGGCTTCAGTGCTGCATCTAATTATTCTTGCCTCTAGCCACATGTTCATTCGAGGATTGGCTTTCAGGTTATCTTATGCGTTTTGTCATCACTGCAAATCTTCTTGGGTTCCCTGCAATTACTATACCTGTGAGTGAGAGTGAAGTGAATTACTAAAAGAGACTATTTCTTCTTCACTGTTTATTCTTTTGGTGTAAAAAGTATATGATTATTGCTTATATTCTGTAATTCTGTTTCCCCTCTTTATTTAACGTGTTCAATGTTTAGATTGGTTACGATAAAGAAGGACTTCCAATAGGTTTGCAACTAATAGGTCGACCATGGGGGGAAGCAACAATTCTGCGTCTAGCTTCTGCCGTCGAGGTACGTACTCTGTTATGCATAACATGAAATGGTGCTAATGGGGTCACGAATAATTTCATGGCGAGCCCGACTTTTAATGTTAAGCTTTTTATCATTAAAGATATTGAGATGAGATTCTGACCTTACTGTAAGGGGAAAATAATACTTAAGGGACTGCAACTCATAACGTTAACTGTTAGAATCGTAAAAATTAAAATTTTTTCGAAGACCGGAGAAACAAGTTACAATTAGTGCTTCTTAAATCTACCATTCATACTCTAAACATGTCATAACATTAATAATCATCAACTGTCATTTTCTATAAGTGCTAATAGCAGCTTATTTCTATGACATTTTGAGAGGATTTTACTTTTAAAATTTGGCACTGTCAATAGTATAACTTGAGTCCTCAAGTATCATTTTTAGTAGTATAGAGATCAGTGTGAGAATCTCAATATATGTAGTTGGGAAAAAAGCTCAATTTCTTGGCCACCGCGTAGTTTCCCGTTGCGTGCAATATAGGTCAATCTGTTTCTCTGTTTAATGCGCACAGAAACTCTGCGGGGAGACGAAGAAGAAGAAACCTGTACAATACTATGATGTTCTGAGAGCAAACTGAAGCTGCGTTTATCAAAGCTAAAGCTTCTGCAGTCTCCGTTATTTGTGAGTTATTATATGCACAGTATGTTTGATTCTCTGGACATCTCATTTCTTCGGATGATACTCTTGATTGCATGAACATTATTCCCAGGAAATATGTTCTGCAGGTAGTAATTGTAATAATTTCAAGACAAAACATGGATCTTGACATATCCGAAGGAAAAAAAAAAAATCATATTCTTCCTGGGTACTGTTAAATATGCTTCAATAATTGTTCTGTGCTTCATACAGTTATCAATTCAGTGTCTCATTGGTATAAGTAGAAAGATAGGTAACTGGTGCATGTGATAATACATAAGTTGATAGGAGTATCATGGAGACTTGGTCAGTTCTCCACACGGGTAGCTAAGTGGAATGAGATACTATATCCATATCCAAAAGCTAGCTTACAAGGCAAGAGAACTAGCCCCTTTACCTATCAAGCATCTCATAGACTCGTACTAAATGAGATTTAAGCATTTAGCATTCCATGCTTGAAATATTACTCAATGTGGGAGTTAGTGTCTCGTATTTGAGCTAAGTTTCCATTGGAGTATCTTTTGCTTTGATTGTTAATTGTGTTTAGAAAGTTTCTCCCTCCGATTCTAAATACCTAAGTTAGATAATTAATTTATAGATTTCAAAAAAATTAGTTAAGTTAGTTATTTGTAATAAATGTGTTGATTTTCCTAAATTACCCTTTTTAATCATTATTCATATTGATAGAAATTTCCTTTAATATATGCTATTAATAAAGAGTTTGGGAAGAAATTTATAGATTTGGGAGATAAAGTGGATGATGTTTTTATATGTAGGATCCCCATTAACTCTTATATTTAGGATTGGAGGGAGTAATAAAAACAATGATAAAATGAAAAAGAAATTGTCCTTAACTTAGAGAGTTGTTTAATTTATTCCTTTTTTAAAGGCGACAAAATTCCTTTTATTTTTAAGTTGATTATATCTTCTTTAAAATTGACCAATGACACTAAACTCTCATAATTGTTATATCTTAATTGATTAAATAAATATTTTTTTTATGTTGCTAAATGTTATTTCGATGTCTTTAAAGGGTAAATACTTTTGTTAGTTAGCTTACAAGTAAAAGATTAAGATGACGGAAGAATTATGTGGTAGAAAATTATGAGGCATAACAAGGTTTGAAGCTAAATATCTCTATTAAGCCAGCTTAGTGATGCCTTTTAGAAAAGAAATGTTCGGCTGAAGCATCTAGGTGGCATCTAAAATCAATTTAATTATGAGATAAACTTGATATGTTTAAATTTTGAAATGACAAAATATTTACAATTGAAAATAATTTAATTGGTGTTGTTTTTTTTTCCTTCCGGTTTTAAGTCATGCTTTCGACTTACCAATTGAAGCATTGAGAATATTTACATTCCAATTTACGTGTAATATAAAATTGAATTTGAAAAAACATAATTAAATAAAGTCTTGGGTATGAAATTAATTTAAAATTTTTAGACTTAATTTTATAAAATTCAGGGGGCTAGCGTCTAACACCACACACACGGTAAGAAATTCAGTCCCCATCATTATGTGTCTAAAAAATTGTGTTACGGATCTAGTTTATACGTTAAATTAAATTAAATCAGAAATTAAATCTTATATTAAAAATTGAGGGTAGTACTTCGCATTAAATCCAATAAATATATGCAACTTATGGCTTAAAAATGTGCTCCATCTGCCAATTATCTGTTTACAAAATTTATGAAAATTAATTGATGTATTTAAAAGGGAAAGTCAAGGGAAAATTCCTCATTAAAAATTTTATCCATAAATAAAATTTGTAGGGCATCAGTACCCTAGCTGTATAAAATCTTATTAAATCCTTCCAACCAATAAAATTCTTGACTGAAAGACTTTTTTTGGAAATTTTTTTTTCCCCAAATTACTTCATCTTTTTAATAAATTCAATTTAAAAAATTAAAAAAATGGTGTTAACAACTTTTAATTGAATTTTATTATTCTTTTATGCTACATTTTCTTATTACTAAAATTTTAAAATCCTATTTCTCCAATTTTTTAAATTGAGGTCATTAAATTTTTTCTTCTTTACCCTCTCCTCCTTTTCCCTCCTCCCAAATATATGGTTAGAAAAGAAATATTAATTTTAGAAAAATATTAATCACTGCTTAATTTTTGCAAACCATCATTTTTTATAAACAAGAACACAAAACATGGAAGGATTTTTTTTTTTTTTTTGGTTTTAACAACGAAAAGATCTATAATAGTCCCAGCACAAAATTAACCATGATTTTTTCCTTGTTAAAAAAAAAAAAAAGCTGATTTGTCGGCTCAAGATGAAAATATCATAGCATAAATGGAGTACTTGAGGCCTATTCAGAAACTCAACGTCTCAATGGCCTAAAGTAAACCTAATAGGAGGAGAAGAAGAACTAGACCCTTATCTCTGTTCGTTCTTCTCATCAGCAACATCGCTAGGGAGATCCCGTCCAGAAGGCATGTTGCCTGGATAGTTAGTTGTTGATGCATGCGAACCTGTCATGCTGGAAGCAGGAAGAATTTAATTTAATTTTGGAAATCCTGATTGATTAATGATGAAAGCAGCTTCGTCAATTTGTGAAGAAGTTGTACCCTCACCTTCTGTCCACAATGACCATGGAGCGAAGCTCACAATTGGCAAAACTGCAAACGCATATGAAGAAATAGTCACCCCACGCTTCATTCATAGGAACGAAAATTATCACAATCATGATAACTTTCGTTACAGACTGTAAAAGTTCAGTTTCTCTCTGTTTTCTTTTTTTCCAAATCACAGTGGCAAGTTCAAAACTTGAGAACTAGACTACGAATAAACACGAAAGGGTTGGCAAACTCCAGAATTATAACTGGGAATACGAGCAACCCGCAGGTTGCGGCCTCCAGCCCACATTTTGGCGGGCTAGAAAAGTCCCAACCCTAACCGCCACAGTGGGTTGGCAGGTTGGCGGATCTTTTTTTTTTTAATTCTCAATTTTTAAATCTTATTTTTATTTAATTTTTTAAACTAATAAATAGTGATCCAAAATTTCAAAAGTAATCACAAGTATAAATTATATTTAACCACATTTAAAATAGTCAATATAAATATAAAACAATATATTACAAATATTTTACATGACTAACATTCAACATCAATTTATCAAGTGATAAATTTTATAATTTTTTTATACAAATGTCATGTTTGATACAAAACACTATCTCTTAATAAATTAGAAGTGCATTTATCTAACTTTTTTTAAAGTTCATTCACCACATTTTTCTAAAATACTTTTTTTCTGTAATAAATATTATCTTATATTTGATTGTAGTTATTAAATTTTTGCTACAAATATGGTATGCTTATTTTAAAAAGATTTGTTATTTACATATGTATTATATAACATGAAATTGAGATGTAAATGAGAGAAGAAAATTTTTAAATATAATAATATATATTATATGAAAAATTAAATAAATAAAAAAAGGTGGCGGGTTAGGCGGGCCAACCCGCCACACCCGCGGGTTATGTGGTGCGGGCTGGCAAAATGCCAACCCTAACCCGCTCTTTAGGCGGGTTGGCGGACTGGCCCGCGGGCTTCAACCCATATTTCCGCTCTAAATAATCCGCTCTATTTTAGCACAATTAAAGAATCTATTTGTCTGAGAAATTCCAAGTACATGTGGTCCGCAAAAGATAGTAAATCCAAATTAATTATATAGATGGATAAGCATGAGACACAGGATGATCACTTAGATGGTCAGGTCTAGTTTTGCCTATAGCATGTCCAGATCTATTTGACAACCTCTTCTATTTTCTTAACAAATGTACCGGAAATTATGGAGATAAGTGCATTAATCAGCCCAAAAGAAACCACTAAGATGCTTCACAGGGAAAATTCACATGCAATATATGTTAAAGAGGTGAGAATCGCAAATAAATTTTCCAAGACTGAGGAATCAATAGGCTTACTGCTTGCATATTTCCTTCTTCACGACGGGATGGCAGTCATTTCCAAAATACGTATTTAGAGTATGAAACAAGAATCCACTATGCGTCACTACAGCTATCTCCTTCTCCTTGCGAGTCAACAACCTGTGATTGCGCGGAAAACTTCGATTACAAAGCATTTCATGGAAGTTTCTACTTTCTGACTGATAGATTCAAGAGCAGTGGCAAGAACAAAGGATATACAAAATTGATTCCCCTCCCCCCCCCCCCCAAAAAAAAAAAGCACATTCAAACGGTTATTATTGGCTGTTGAAACAAATGCCATTACTTTGGTTCAACGTTAACAAAGTAATCATGTTATTTCTCACAATTCTGAGATCAAGATAATTTCTTAATTATTAACTGACGGACTCCAACAAAGAAATGAACTTCTCATTCAACTCAAAAGCTCATAAGGAAGTTTAACTTTAAGCAGCTTGGATTTTGATTAAACTCAGAAGCTCCTTTAAAATTTGGCATGAAAACCAACAGATATTACAAGACTTAAGTGGATCTTAATCCTGCACATGTAGTAGAACTACATTATATCTGGGTAGAACCTTGAAAAATAGAAAAAAGAAAAAGTAATTCACAGACGTAGCTATCACTTTCTTAAGCTTTATATGGTCCTAATATAATGGAGAATCAAGATAACTAATTCGTAGTTTCATACCAATTCATGAATTCAAAACCCCTTTTTGCAAGTTCTTCCTTTGTCTCCCTAACGTCGGCCTTCCACGACGTATCCTCATTACTATCTATCTGAAGAGAAAATTCAGAGGGATTGGCATAAAACCCAAGAAAGCAATAAAATTAGCCTGATTTTAAACTGCTTAAGAAGGCTCTCAAGCATCTGTTAATATTTTAAAATGCCATCTTTGATTTGCAAGAAATGTAATACTTGCCAGTGAGAAATCAACTGCAGGGAAAGCAAACTCATATTCGCTGATGCTTCTTCTTTTGTCACAGGGATGAACTCCCTGCACAAGCAAACACATGAAGAAATAAGCAAGGGCTCTCATGTCAATGTATGCATTAAGCTTTAGAAAACTTGTATAAAAGGTATGTTGAAATAATTTTTACTCGGCAAAAAGTAAACTTCTGGCAATTTCATAGAAGAGATGAGAAAATGATGAAGCAAATGCATCTCTTTCAATAATTTATACATAACTGATTGTATTTTCTTGCATATGATTTCTAGTTCATTTTTGTTACCTTAATATCATTCAATGGCCTATGAAAATTTTTGGTGTAGCGCTCAATATTCGCAGGTCAGACCATCGGGCTAAATTATGATTAGACTGTGATATAAAAACCCATCAACAGAAAAAAGTAATAATCTTCAAATTATTCCACTAAACTGCCCCCGTGTTTTTGGTTCAATCACGAGATAAAATACAAAACGAACTGCTATCGCTTTATTTAATGAAAAAGGAGAAGTGGATCCAGATGTTTTGGCGTTACTGGAACTAAATTCATCCTTGGAGATCAAGAAATTAAGTATTTACTCGAAGCTAATTCTAGAACTTTCCAGTGCATGGTAGTAGACAAATTATCGCGGTGATTATCTTTTCTCCTAAACATTTTTCTTTACCAAGACAGTGCCCACATGATAAGTCCAAATTGCAAAATTACCCACCAAATGTTCACGACAAAGTTCAACAGCAACTATCGGTGGACAATTCAGACTCGAAATTGCTGGACGGTTACTGTTTCCTGCATTTGCCACCATAAGCGGCAATGCATCCGTTCTATCTACGTAGTCCTCACCACCAAATACCCCAACAGCAGTTTGTAGAGTCCTTAAATGCCAAAGAAACCGTAAGCCATGTTAATCCATATTGTCTGTACCTCCTCAGCTGGAAGTAATTCAAACAACCAAAATATGGCTCCACAAGGAATCCTACCATTAATGGCGAAACACAGTATATGAAATTATCCGTAGTATAAAGTCATAATATAAATGAATGATGATTCCCAAACTATATCATGCAAACATTGCTACTCAATTCATTCCCAGAGCTAAGTTTGCTCATATGACGAGTGATGTACCCATTAAACAGCCACAGGTGCCGATCTTTCATTTGTAAGTTCTAGCATCAGGTCCCAGTAATGGCGTATTCAAAGATACAGCATGAGCAGTAGCAATAGCAACAACAAACTTTACCTCACTAGATGCATTGTACAAAAATATTAAACATACCAATTAAAAAAGCATCACAAATCCCCATAAGGGGACCAAGGATTTAGAAGATAATTAATGCCGAGAGGCAATCGCCTGTTTTATTTATGCTACACAACACAAATGCTTTCCAGTGTTGGGAACGGAGAGATTTGCAGCTAAATAGTAAGTAACATATACGTAAAAGTTGTGTTGCCAATCTGTGGCAGGTCACCGGCCTTTCATCTTATTCATCTCCAGTGATTCTGATCCAGCCATCCACTCTTTATAGAGTTAGAGGGGTTATTTCTGTTAAATTAATTAGGCATCTCTAGCGATTATAACAGCCACTTCCTAGTGGCTACTGTTTCGCCAACCTAATATTCCTGCCCCTCCTACTCCTTATTGTTACTTATACTATGCTTTTGCAATGTAACAGTTTAAGTCTCCTCCTCCCCCTCATTGTTTTCACAAAACAGAAAATCTCAAAATCTCCAGCAACCCATTATATTTTTAAGTAGCCAACAATATATATGAAAGCAATAGAGGATAGCGAACAATATATAGAAGCCAACAACGTAGAGCAGTGAAAGTAATATACCCATTATTAGTAATATCCTTATAGGATATATAGAAGCCAACATTGTAGAGTAGTGAAAGTAGCCAACCCATTATTACCCATTATAGGATAGCCAACAATACATAGAAGCAACCCATTACGCAGTAGTCTCTGTATATCTTGCAGCAATTGTGTGTGATTTTGAAAGTAATATACCAGATATATGAAAAAGTAGTAGTACCATATCAACAAACATTTATTTTTAACACGAGTTTCACCAATGTTCCACACTAGAGAAATCCGTAGTTGCCCTCCAGTATTGCTTCCTATGTAGTTAGACAATTTAGTATGTAGACTAAATGACGCTGATCATCCAGGAAAAGGTAAAATGCTGATAGTCTAAACCATAAAGTATAAACATAATCATAAATATAGACATAACATCTTGTTGCGAAAAGAACGTTACAGAAAACATTATTAGAAAATCTCTGGAAACCAAGGCAAAATAGGCACAACATTTTCAGACCATTGAATTTCGCCCAAAAAAAAAAAAAGCAGTCTCAACAAATCTGCCTTGATAATTGGAGTTAATAGAAAGTGAAAAAAAAAAAAATTAGAGTAGTGGCATTAAGTCTTCAAAATTTCAAGTTCAATTTCCCACCTCTGTCATAATCTCCAGGTTCCTCACCTTCAGCAATATTAGCAGAAATGAACAAAATAATCTTTCAAGCAAAATAGAAAGCAATATGGGTTGTAAATCCTTAAAAGAAGAATCAGTTCACCGATATCACTAGATCAAAACACAGGTATTATTACCTTAATAAAGGAGATGCAATTACTAGATCAATCCTCTTTATGAGCCCGGAAGCATGAACATGCTTACGCAAATTGTCAACCTGTCAGTGTAGAGAAATTATCGTTTACTCTCACAGAGTAAAATGTCTTTTTCTTCTCTGAAAGCCACAAGAAATGTAAGCCCTGGTTTCCAGAATAAATTCCACATGATAAGCTGCAAACGGACTTGCGCAGTCATGCTTTACCTGCTGCCAGCCTAGTGGAGTAAGATGTGCATCAAAAAAATCAGGATTCAAGTATGCTTTGTAGTTCTTATCTCCCTCCACATTGTGGATCCCCTGAGCATGCCTGACCTGGACGTATGATTTTGTAAGTTGGAAAATCTTTGACTTGCAGAAAAAAGACCAAGAAAGAAGGCAATCTTGAATGTCCTTGAAATGAAATATATAGCAGCCTCAAACCCACACTGGATATAATGTGTTGAAAGTAAAGTGAGTTTGATACCAACCAGGTGAATGGTTTTGCACCGATGCAATGGATACAAACTTGAACCAGCACCACAATCCATATTTCCAGATAAACCTGATGAACATTCAGAACAGTGATATCACGCCTAAAGTAACAGAGCACAAGATCTCCACGATATTGGCAATAACAAAATGCATGTTTCAGAACGTGAACTATGACTAGAACAGCGTGCTGTTATTTATTAGTACCGCAAGATTGTTATCCTTTAACAATTCATTTGCAATTATGCATACTATTTCCCCCCCAGTTCGTTAGATTTTGCCACGGTCTACAAATTATGCTTGGTTATTTATAGTTTCACTAGCTCCGTCACTTCATTCTCACTATCGACATATTCTACGGTCTACACATGTCAGTATACGCACATCCTATGAGTCTCCTGCATAATCACCAACCTCTAAGAAAGTACACAGGAAGCAAAATCAACTATCAAGTAAACTGTGACAGACTCCTCGCCTTAATCACGATCTTCAGAAGAGTTCGATAGCTCGTTTAGCAGCAACATCCAACTACAAACTTCCATCACAAACACATTTATTAATTTTTTTTCACCGTTCTGAAAATTGCGGAATTCTTACGCACATAGAATTCGAACTCAATGCCTGTTTAAATCACCATTTCAACAGTATCTAACAAAACACTAGCGAGTAACCACAAACAAGCAAGAAAACTGCAGAGTCATAACGGAGCTTCCGAAGAAGAGAATCAAGCTGTACAACTCATCTAAAAGCAAAACATCTTACTCAAATATCACGCAACGTATGAACAAGCATAGAGATCTGAGGAAGTACCAGAGAAGCAGAGCGCAGAAGGAATCAAATGAAGGTCAAGTTTGCAGGAGCTCGGAGAAGAACAGGAGCGATAACGCAGAGAAGAAGAAGATGAAGTAGATCGGAATGCTGGGAGAGAAACAGAATGAGGATGAGCATATATAAAAGCACTAATAAAGCTCATTGAACATTGGCGATGAACAGTAATTTATTCTTCTGTTCTTCGCTCTATTTCTGGTAGTTATGTTGCGTCGCCTTGTGTCCAGTCAATTAGCTTCTCCAAATTCATTCGATTTCGATAAAATTCCGGCGGCACAAATCGCGTTGCGTCCGAATTATGTGAACAAGTGACAGCTTTATACTAACTAAAGCAAGCTCATCAAAACCAATTTTTCTTCATATTTTAATACAATTTGTTCACATGCTTTTTATCTCCAGGGTCAAATGGAGGGATTTTTTTTAGTGGGGTATAATAATTTAGGAAATAAATTTTAAGAAGTTGCTTTTATTATTGCTTTTTTTTGTTCTTGATTGTTTTTATTATATTTTGCATGAATTACATAGGTTCTTTAATTTTTTGAACTAGAAGAAGATCATTTAATTTTTTCATAAAATAGGTAATTAGATTATTTCTAAATGCTTATTAAAATATACTACTTCTGACCTTTAATATAAGAGCTCGTTTAATTTTTATTTTGTCCTAAATATAAGATCCAATCTATTTTATCTCTCATATTTATCCATTTTTCTAAGATAGTCCTCGTAATAATGATAGTTCTATACAATACACTTGATCAGTAAGAATATTTTAGAAAAGACAACACTTATTTATTACAAATAGCTAATTTAATTAGTTTTCTTAATCTATTTAAAGTAGTTAACTAGTTTTTATATGAAAGACTGAGGGTAGTATTGATCTTTTTTTAATCAAAAAAATATATTGACTTTTCATTTTGAAGATTAAACCATTCATTATCCATCAATATATTACCTCCAATCCTAATTATAAGAGCTAGTTGATTAATTTGAGAAAATTAAAAAATAATTAAATTAGTTATTTGAAATAAATAGAGTGTCTTTCTTAAAATATCCTTGCTAATCAAGTGTATTGACTAAAACATCATTATTACAAGGATTACCTTGAAAAAAATACATAAATATGATAGACAAAGTGGATTTGGGTTTTATATTTATGACCAAAATAAAAGTCAAATAAAGTCTTATACTCTTATATTAAGGATCGGAGGCAGTATTAATAAAATCATCTCTCATTGTTCATTTGGAATAATTTATCAATTATAAAAAAGGACATCCCATAAAAGTAAAATTGTCAATATATGAGTATAAATCCACATTTAGTTGAGTTTAAGCTAGGTTAATTTGATTGATAAAAAATTAGCTCATAATTCACAAAACCATGAGATTTAAACTGCATATGTAAGGACTTTGTTAACATAAATCAATTTAATTATACCAAACTCAGTCACCATCAGATCATATGCTGCTTCTCTTTTTCATTCTCCTTAATCTACGTGTATTGTCGGGGCGGAATCTGGTTCCGTTTTAAATTAATGAATGAGTCCAACTTTATTTATATTATGTCTGTGTGGGTTCACTCCACGTCTCTTCCAACCCCCCAAGGAATGGGTGGGAATCTCCTCGCACTATATAGGCGAAACTAATTTCAAATTAATCTATATGGAGACTCTAATGTGTTAGAATTGGCGTGCATTAATTTTGTTGGTGGTTCAGATGAAGTTCAGAAAAATGCATCTTAAGCATAGAAATTTCCTCCTCATCCCCACCAAAGAAACGGGAGGATTTACAATTACATAAGTTGTATTAGTCAATAGATTTCTCCCTGTTAAGCAAGTCTGGCGCATCATCAATGTTGACTCTCAATCTTTAATAAAAGTTGATATGAACTCAACATCCATAATCATAAACCATACAACTCCTCATGGTTTTGAAAAAGTATACATTTTTGTATTGATTTAATCGTATCCAATCTTAAATGGAAGTTCGTAATGAAAGAAACATTCTTTTGAATCACTTGGTATAGTTTTAGATAGCTCAGTCTATCAAGTACAATTCACAGTATGATCTACCAATCACAATTTACAATATGATCTTAGATTTGAGACTTAATTCTACGTGATCTTTCTTAATATTCTGCCTTTAGATTGGAAAAATAAAAAAACTACTTCTAATTCTAATTATAAAATCTCGTTTGTAATTATAAAACTTTGTTTGTAATATACAAACGAGGTCTTATAATTATAATTAGAGGTAGTATAACTTTTTACAACGAATAGAGTGTTCAGATAATTTTAAATAATCCTCTTTCACTCACACTTTAAGAAGAGAAACTCATTTACAGTGGTTCTAATGATAGTGAATACAAAACTGAAATGGGATTCAAATGGATCCCCAATCAGTCCTACTACTCAAGGTTGCCAAATGGTTTCTTCTCTAAGCCTATATGGTATTTGACACGGAAGCTCAAACTACTTATGAAGCATTTTCTCTTTGTTTAGAAAATGATACATCAATCCTTGCCAATTGGGGTCATTCTTCGGAAAAATAATCTAAATTGCTCAACCAGATTTCCTTTTGGCTGCTCAGCTCTGGAAGCCGTTGATCATTTTTGTGCTCAATGCAATAACTCTAAAGCCCTATGGTTTGCTTGACTATCCCCTGGATTTTGTATTAGGTAACTCTTTCTATTTAATACCATCATCTCGAGCTAAAATCAATCATCAACTAACATAACATAAAAATTATAATAAGACTTTGCATTATGAAACACTTCTTGTTTTAAATTGTTTATTAATTACAAATAAATGATCTACTTTAGTACTCCTCTTGTTCTTAAGGTAGGACTTAATTGTTAAGTTAATTTTGGTCCTAAATATAAGACCTATTCTTTATATTTATTAAATTTTTCTAAATTACCCTTATAAATATTCTCTTAACCATAATCAAGTAAGTGATGGACGAAGGATATTAAGAAAGATGATTATGGTATTTTAAGAAAAACATGTCATATTTTTATAATTAACTAACTTATCTAACTTTTTAATCTAATCAAATTAGTTAAATAGGTTTTATATTAAGTACCAGATGAGTATTATGTATGTCTATAAGAATAAGATTCACACTGTAAATTTACAGATATATTCTATAAGTATGTTTAATGTGTTTGATAACTTTTTTACATATGTAAAAAGAAAAATCCTAAAAAATTTACTGTTGAATTTTAAAATGACAAATCAGAAATTACTACAAAAATATGTTGTTATTTATTTTTTGAGTGTAGTCATTTTCTTTACAAATATAATAACTAATACTGATTTAGAATTTTAAAATTCAACAGTTATTTTTTTGAGATTTTTCTGAGAACTTTTTCAAGCAACGTACAGGTAGGGGATTTTTTTTTTTGATAAATAATTTAGGGAAAACCATATTGGAGACACTTATACTTTCTCTCAATTTTCAATTTGGTATCTATGTGTTTTTTGTTCTTAACTAAATCTTTAATTTTGCTCTATTAACATCATTAATCTTATATAGAGACTCAAAATATCAATAGAACAAAGTTATAGGAGCTAATGTTGCTAAAAAGATAAAATTAAATGTTTAATTAAAGGGAAAAAACACATAGGTACCAAATTAAAAATTGAGAAAAAGTATAGGTACCTCAATATGGTTTTTCCAATAATTTATGTACTTTTTTTTTAAAAAATAATTTGAGCCGTGACTCTCTCCGTCGTTGTCCAGATTCTTTTCACTCTCTGGAATCTCCTCTCCAGAACCGATGCTATGTCTCCGAAACTCCTTTCACCGCTCTTCCCTTGGCTCTTCTTACTGACCTTTGCATCCCTCTTTTTCTTTTATTCATTTGTTTCTATCTATAGACCCTCTTCGTCAACCTCTAGATTGATCACAGTTCCCACATCCTCCTTCTGTAATCTCTTCAGAGGCAGCTGGGTCTTAGATCCAAATCGCAAGCCATTGTACGATGAGAATTGCCCATTTCACCGGAACGCATGGAATTGTTTGAGAAACAAGAGGGAAAATATGAACCTGATCAATTCGTGGAAATGGGTGCCTGAGGGTTGTGAGCTGCCGCGAATTGACCCGTTTCGATTTATGGGGTTGATGAGGAATAAGAATATTGGGTTTGTTGGGGATTCTCTGAATGAGAATTTCTTGGCTTCGTTTCTATGCATTCTGAGAAATGCTGATGCGGGTGCTAAGAAGTGGAAAAGAAAGGGAGCTTGGAGAGGAGCTCATTTTCCCAAGTACAATGTCACTGTCGGTTATCATCGTGCTGTGTTGCTTTCCAAATACCAGTAAGAATATTACTGCGTTAGTTCTTTCACTTTGAATTATGCATGAGTTTCTTTATTCAGTGCTTTCTACCAATATTAGTAACTAGCAGGAACAGCTTCATAGCAATAGAACAATTTGTTACTTGCATTATTCGGTCTATTGAGATTTAGTTCTCGAATATGTAATGAGTATAATTCTCAAAAATAACAAATGGTGGCACATCAGTTTTTTGAGGAGATCTCCGGGTCATTTGGTCGGAGAACTGCAACGAGTTTTTTTAGCTTCAGGTGCATTTTACTAGTTATTGAAAATAGTTGCTTTTAGTTTACTTGTGAGTTGCTTGCGCACATGTTTTGAAATGATGTTGTTCACTGACTGGGAAGGAAAAAGAACGCTTATTCATATATACTGAATTCATTAGAGGAATAAGGTGCGTAAAAAGTGTGTTTTACCTAGGAAGAGAAACTGGCTTTTATTAGAATTTAGATATTTTTAGGATCAATCCAATGGAGCACTAGCTTAGAATATGAGATCTTTTGTATAATGAGCTTCAACTCAAAATCAGCAGGAGTGGGATTAATGACATACCTTTTATATCTCATCTGCGTGATGCATTAAACTTCATCCTTCAAGTGTGTACAGAAATGCAATTTTGTTTGTTAGCTGGTATGCTATGAATATCATGGCCAAATTTTTCATGAATAAAGATATTTTTGTCTAAATTGTTGGACATTTTTGGTAGACATGGGCGTATTTTATGGAAGCATATGCCTGCTGGTTCACAAGTGTAGCCACCTCCTGCTCCTACCTATCTATAGTCTATACATTAGCCTGCTGAGGGTTCTCTTTTTATGGTGTCATTATGGAAGTGACACTGCTACTACTGTTAGCACTCCAATACAAACTGCAATTTTTTTGTTGGTCTTGTTTTAAGACGCATTGCATTCTAGCTATGAGAGGATACAGAAGAAAGGGGAAAGTGCAAAAAAACAATAAATTTTGGGCCACTTGCAAATAACCCCTAAACTTTTGAAAACAGAAATAAAGACCTTGTTTGGTATAGGAAGAAGAATTCTCTCTCCTTCCTCCTTTTGTAATGCCTATTGTGTTCATGTATTCATTATTCAAGTGTTTTTATTCCTTTTTGGTGCTTCTTTAAAGCAGTTATTGAAAGGTCATTTTCACCTTCAAAATTACTTCCTCCATTTTATTACTTTTCCTTCTGCATAATAGATGGCTCCTAAGTCCCTCAACTTTCACACTTCAACTCAAATACCATAACAAACTTTCCCATTACTGATGTGGCATTTTCTCATATGTCTCTAATGTTAGCATGTCAATCATTGGACATCTAATGTGACATTTGAGTTAAAAGTTAAGGAAAATAGAGAACAAAGGGTCTATTTCTTGGAGTGGGAAGTTTTATGTTTTGCATTTTTCTCAAAAATAATGTTCTATTTTCACTAGTTTGTGCCCTTATAATTTTGAAATAGCAATCTCATATGCTTATTACTGATTATCAAAAGGTGGCAGCCAAAGCAATCTGAAAACGGACATCAAGAGGGATCAGAAGGTATATATCGAGTAGATGTTGATGTTCCTGCAGATGATTGGGTTAATATTGCAGGCTTCTATGATGTCCTTGTGTTTAACACTGGCCACTGGTAAATTCTTGTTACCTATGCTGAACTTTGAAACTGTTAAATTATGGAATACGTTACTGCTTACATGCATATAGAAAAAGCTGTTGAGCCTAGACATCAGAAAGAAGACAGAGACTTGGCTAGTTGTAACTGTTTGAAGTTTCTAAATTTATAACCTATCAGTTACTCAGCAATTCTGGTCTTGAATAGGTGGAATTATGACAAATTCCCAAAAGAGAAGCCACTTGTCTTTTATAGGGCTGGACGGCCAATTGTTCCTCCACTGGAAATGTTTGATGGACTAAGAGTTATTCTTGACAACACAGTTTCATACATACAAGACAAATTCCCAGCAAAGACACTGAAGTTCTGGCGTTTACAATCTCCAAGGCACTTCTATGGTGGAGACTGGAATCAAAATGGAAGCTGCTTGTTGAGCAAGCCCCTTGAGAAGCATGAGGTTTGTATTTTTGTAACCTGCCTCGTGTTTAAGCTGTCTATATGATCTTACTTTTCTGCCTCTTGCTTGCATTCAGAGATCATCTAAACCAATAGACTCGAGAACCTTGTCAGGGATATAATAAAATCATTACACGCTCTCACCTAACAGCCTAAACTTTGAGTTGAAATGATCATTGACTCTTTTGTTTCATGCACTAGTTGAGAGAAATAGATACTAATATCTGAGCAGCTTGACTCATGGTTTGAACCCAGGAACAATGGAGTTAACCAAGAAGCAAGGCAACTGAATCTTCTGGTTGAAAAGGCATTGCAAGGAACTGACATCCATGTGCTTGATTTAACTCACTTGAGTGAATTCAGAGCTGATGCTCATCCAGCGATTTGGTTGGGAAGGCAAGATGCTGTGACAATCTGGGGTCAGGATTGCATGCACTGGTGTCTGCCTGGTGTCCCTGACACATGGGTTGATATATTGTCACAACTGATCCTTAATACATTAGGAAGAACCAGTGGATCATGACAAATGGAAAGGTTTTTATGTAGATCCAGTCTATAAAAAATAAGAGACGAAGTCTATACGAATATAAACAAGGAGTTTTTCAACTTTTGGAGAGGTTGAGTTTTTCCCTTGACAAAATCAATTTTTAGACAAAGTAAATGATACAAGTCCAAGGGTGAAAAACTCAACCTCCCAGGCATGTCAAATGTAGGTTCCATTGAAAAAATGTATAACACAATTTCATGTCTAATTATTTTTAGTTTAGTAACACTTATCTTTTATAGATTGGGTCTACCTAAATTTTTTTGAAAAGCACGATTAGAAGTCATGAAATCCACTTCATGTGTTTGCCGTTGAAATGGTACGAGGCTTGTTTATTGTGGAGATGTGAGAATAGAGGGTCTTCTTTGAGGGGTTAGATGCAATATCCAATGCTGATCTTGTGAAGAAAAGTTGCAGCTCAAATTGGGAGGGAAGCCGTGATTGATTTTGTGAAGAGAAATTGATAGCCAATAGATGCAGCCCCGCCAACTTATTCAAATAATAAATTAGTAACTGTTGAATTTAAGAGTAAGCTTGTTGGTTATGGATGACCTGATGAAGTAATTATCTTAGCATTCTTAGATGTGGAAGCTTCAGTGCGTCCTTTTATATCCTGCACGGAGCAATAGGATTGTGAGTTTGCTGATTTATTATTTACTCAACCTGGTCATTTTATTGGGCCTTTAACCTGTTTTGGTATTTGGAAAGATTTGAAAGCTTTCAATTTTTTATATTCAATCTTGTAATCATTTAATATTCTGCAAAAATATTAAATATAAAATTTATGGAATGTTATTTATTGTTCCAAAAATTCATGGTATGGAATAACTATTCTGAATTTTGATGACTACAAAATTAAGGAAATGCATATCGTGTACTTGCTAAAAAAACACTTATTTTTTATTGATGTGAAAAGTGAATGAGTCATAAAAATCTCTATATAAGTTTAAAATTTATTAAAAAGTCGTACTCTTTCGATTTTTAATATAAAACTTAATTATTAAGTTAATTTTAATTTTTTATATAAGACTTATTTTTTATATTTATTAATTTTTTTTAAATTACCCATGTTAATACTCTTTTAATTATAATTAAGTATAAGAAGAAGGGAGGATATTAAGAGAAATGATTATATTGTTTTAGAAAAAATATCATTTTTTTTATAGTTGATTAACTTATCTAATTTGTTTAATCTAATTGAATTAGTTAAATATGTTTTAAATTAAGGACCTGAAAAGTATTATGCAGTGTCATAAATAATGTGTTTTTGTTTCAAATTCCGCACACTTTGGAGGACCACATTCTCGTTTTTCATGATTATTTATTTTTTTGTGAAATACATGTCAAATTGCTATTGTGGGATCAATTCTTTTTGTAAATGTCGTTTTCAAGTGCCTGCACAATGTCCCATTTGTAGCCTCATGGATGAGACGCATCCCATTTGCAATTTTTTTTATATGTGAAACACAGCTTAGAGAGCAAATTGTGCAATTAAATTTTATAACTTGCAAATGGGCAGGGCATTGTCCATGTAACGATCTTCCCATACAATCCATATCCATGGGTTCCAATCAATCCATTATGCCAGGAATTTTGCACGCAAAGAACACAAAACTACAATGACAATTAATATAGAAAATAATCATTATAATAAAGAGAAGTTCAAGAGCAATCATACGAGTTCTCAATGTAGAAGCAGGTACTTGAATGCTTAGTTAATAGTTACAAGTTGATCTACCCAGAAAACAGATATGATAGCACCAGGTTATGAACAGCTTTTTTGGATATTTATTTACTCCATTGGTCTTGTAAAATGTAACAGCGAATCTAGAAAGAACTTTTATATACAAACCAGCAGGATTTGAATGCTAAAAATTCACTGCACACACCAAATTTATGAGTCTGTTGATAAACACAAATCAGAAATGGAGCTGCTTGCACTGTGAAGATACAGCTTCTGCTGGACAGTAAGGACACTTGAAGGGTCGGGTGCTGCTTTTCGACAACTTCATGATTGATTGCTTGCAAAGAACATGCAAACATGGAAGCAGCATTGGAGGATTCTCTTCACTTGCTTGATCCCTACTCACTGGGCAGACAAAAATAGAATGAAACTGAAATTCCTTTCCCAGTTCTACGGGCACTGGCAGCTGTTTCATTGCCTGCCACTCTTGCTTCTTTGCTGCCATTACATTTGCCAGCTTCAAGAGTGTAGGCAACCCTTCAACTCCGGCGGCAACTGCCACACTCAATGGGCTCTCGTAGGATTGTCCCAGGAGAATGCAGAACTGCCGTGTCAGCTCTTCGGTAGTCCTCTCCCAATGGATTTGGGACATCAACTCAGAATAAGGGGAGTTGTCAAGCCTTCCTGCATACAAGAGGCAACCCATAAGCTTTTGGAACTCATCCTTGTGGAGGGAAGCAAAAGGAGCAAGATAAGTTCGGGCATATTTTAAGGCATCGGCTTGAGTTCCATTTTGCAGGACCTCTACAAACTGCAGCGTATGAAGCTTAAGCTCGAGATTGGAAACACTCTGGATAAGTTTAGCTCGGTTGGCAGAGATCCATGTGAGAGCAGGTTGGAGGTTCTTAACTCTCATAGCTTCAAGAATCTGATGCATTTCCAGGAATTGAGATCTTAGTGAATTTAAATTTGGTTCCCCAGCTTCATTCATGATGCTATCTCCAAGGTCAAATTGCCCTTGACGGTAAAAATGGTTTGCAATAATCTGATTCACAATGTGAAAGTCAAAGTCAACATTTCTGTATGCCTTGGATACATCAGGATTTAAGGATTTCTCCAGAAGTTTTTGGTACTTGGTAAGACTTATATTCAATTCTTTCTGTGGTCCTTCTAGCTGTTGAAGCGCCCCAATAGCATTAAGTTTAAACTTAAGATCTGTGAGTATAGATTTCTGGTCTCCAGGAGCTGAGTCATGAGCTGACTGAATTTTCGCCAAAGCCTGTTCAATTTCAAGCCCTACCTGATCAATGACTTCTTGGAACTTAGAAGTAGATAACTTCTGTTTCTTAGATACACGGTCAAATGCATCTCTAATACTATTCAGCTCCATCTTTGGTACTTTGGTAAGAAGCCACTGCAGAAATTTAACAAAGAAACCAATTAGACATGCTCCAAAAAAAAAAAAAAAAACTACTAATGCTTCCCGGGTACGAACTAACAAGTATGATGATAAAACCATTTATTGTATATACAACAAAGTGAATTGCTAGCTACATCACATCAACGCATCTGGCCTTAATATGAAGAAAACAAAAATGAAGCACTGCAGTTTTGTTCACCGTTTACTCTTGACTGAGAGAAACCTTTCCAACAGTGCAAAGAGAATTGTAACTAGGAATATGTATGGTGAATAGTCAAAAAAATTTATCAAAAATGAGAGACATAAGCAAGCCAAAAATTTGAAACTATTTCCTCTTAAAGTTTGTTTTCATCACATTTCATAAGAGCTTACAATACGCTCCTAGCATCCTAACTCCACTGAAAAGGCTTCCCTATGTCCAAAGCTTAGCAAGAACATCGGCATCTTCTTTGCTTCTTTTTATAGGAAAAAAAATTATTGAAGAGTTCTGAATAGCGATATAAAACTGAGAACAACAGTTCTACAACAACAAAGAAAAAGAAGTTACAAACAAGAAATCACTGTATTTCCAATAAAAGACACACAATGTGCATAAGTCACAAAAAAAAGATTTCAAATACCAAAAAAAGGTAAAGTTTATTGAATCTAAGCTTCACCTCATCTAAGTCTCTAAATAAACATAGTAGAGAATCTCCAAGTGGACTCGGCCATACTTTCTAAGATTTATGAAACAAGAAAGCTCAAAAATCACTTCCAAGCTGGCTTGTACGCAGAAGACCCTTTCATTTGGATTTAGTCAACACTGGTAAAAATGACTCAAAAGAGCTCCAAAATGCAAAATTAACGACAGGGAAACCACAGGGGGTCAGTATAAAAAGGTGCCAATCACGTTTTTAGCTTCTCATTCATGCTATATATATTCCTCATATCTCATATTCTACAGCTGTTAGGATTCTACCACCCATTATAACCTACACTAGACAAAGGAAGAAGCCTGGGATGGAATCCGCGAATAAGGTGGGGCCTATTATTGGCAGGAATGACAATTAGGAAGTTATTTTAACTTGTTGTCTGCATTGTCAATATTTTATGAACCATTAGGACAGTTATTATGTAGGATGCTCAGATGTCTTACTCTAAGCATGCAAATTCCAGAGATTTTGTGCTCATGAGTCAGTTATTTGTGCATGTATCTTGTGTGCCACAATAGTATGTTAGTTATATGATGATGCGTGTCATTCTATGTCAGACTATATAAGTGATATTGATTAATGGAGAAGGGCACGGAATGTTATGCAACAAAACTCTTGAAGACTCTCAGCTGTTTGTTTAGTTTTTTTTTTTTTGGGGGGGGGGGGGAATAAAGGGCAAAGGCCACAGAAGCAAAAGAAACAGCAGCAAGCCCACTATTTGAGAATGACTCAACCAGGAATACCAAACCGTTTTGTTTAGTTTATGCTCTAGATTTTCAATAATATGCTAATTAAGATTATACCTTTAACTATTCAACCCAGTTGTTACCAGGATCCCAATATTGTAAGAAATACAGCCAGAATTATAATTATAAATCTTCTGAATATCCTGATTCATTTCGCATGAGGATCTACAGCTAATCTGACATGTGAGTTGAAAAGTGAGGTAACTCAGGAGGACAAAAGTTTCAGAATAAGGCATCTTACAATTGGGATTAATGGAGGACACCAAACAACCAACAATTGTAGCAGTAACAGGTAGATAAACATGAAGGTCTGAATTCTCTAATTAAACTATCAGCTCCAAATATGACTCTTCCCAAAAAAAAAAAAAAAAAACAAGAGAAAACCTTTACAGCTTTAGGCAATGCACATAAGAATCATCCAATTAAAATAACATATAAGCTTCTCCCAAACTAGGAAAAAGCATGAGCCTATTTACTTGTTAATTGTTACGTGAAAATGTGGGTCTTCATCCCACAAGAGATATCAGAATAAAGCCATGCTGAGTCAATTTCAGGTGAAATCAACACCACTACACTATCAATACAATCAGATCATTTTCTATACAAAAAAATAAAAAGCTAATTTGTTGCCTTATAGATGGTACTTTCCCATTTTCCCCATGTTCAAGTATGCAAAGTAATTGGTGGTTTCTCTTTCACATTTTGCAAGAGTCATAAAGGGGAGAAAAGAAAGAAAGAAGCCTGAAATGCACTTGTCCGAATACTTTTTATAACAAGAAAGCACCAGGACATATCTCTTGCATTATGATCAAGTATTAAAACCAGAAAGAGTTTGAGAGAGAGAGATAAGAGAGAGGTCGTCTATCCATGACCAATCATAAAGGATATTTGAAACCTCAAGCAAATAACCAAATATAATCAGTTATCCATTATCAATCATTGGTCCTTTCTTTAGGAGTACCCTTTTATTTCCTCCAGTGAATGCTGTAGTAATATTTTTCAAATGACCTAACTTATTAAGGTACCGTTTGGTACGATGCATTGAAAATGAGAGATAGAGATTAGGATTGAGATTGAGAAAATATATTAAAAGAGCATTTAACATGAGAGATTGCTTGTTACCTGGAATTAGACAAACCCATGTATATGGGATTGAGGAATGCCATGGGGAGAAGGGGTATTCCCCAATCCTACCTCCTTGGGTTTGCCTAATCCCACGTAACAAGCAATAGCTTATGCTAAAGACTTTTTTAATAATTTTTTTCAATTGCAATCCTAGTCCCTATCTCTCATTTTCAATGCTTTGAACCAAATGGGACCTAAATGTAACCACAATTCTATAGTTTGATGTCACATGAAAATGAAGCACCGCCTTCATTTGACTGGAAGTAGTTCATTGCAACAAAACCACACTCAAGCAACAACAAAATTTGCTAAACAAAATCAACACACATATCTTTACCAAGAATCAGTCTTTCCCGTATAATAGGATAAAAAAACTCATTATTGGTAAGCATAGATTGCAATGTCCACAACAATTATATTATACAGAGTTTGTCCTCCAATAGACAACATCAGAATCAAATACCTAAACGAAATTCTCATAATTACCCTTCTTCTCACATAGGTCCATAAAAAACAAGGGTCTTAAGCAGCACGAATCAAACTCCACAGAATGCAATCATAAAAGGCAAAAAGTGAACAATTTACTTTCTTCTCATATTGCCCAATTCTCAATCGATCACAATATCGGGCTTCTTACAAATGCTTATAAGAATATTACCACGAACTTCCACTTCTTTGGTACTACGAATTCAATATGTAAGACAACTCAGAGAAGACAGAAGCAGAGAAAACAATCAAAATCTACATAAACATTCAATCGACCTCTTCTCGAATTTCTCGAACAAAAAAAACACAAAAACAATTGAGATCCATTCTTTGCCCCATTCAATAAAGCGAATGTAAAAGGGAGAAAAACGATTTAAACAAAAAAGAGAATCTAGGAAAAATTTAGAGAAAAATAAATAATTGCAAAAGGCCGTGGTTTTCTTCTGTTACCTGAAAAACAGTGGGAGGAGAGGAGCAAAGCGTACCAGGGAGGCGAGGAATGCAGGCTTCCTGCAAGTGCGTGTGCGAGTAAGAAATCTGAATGGGGGGGCACTCACACGTGCGACGGGAAATCTGTCCAAAACAAAATCTAAATCCGAATGAAAAACTTTCGCAGTAACCATATTCATTTAGATAATTTGTTATTTTTAAAGTGAGTATATATATATATATTATATTTTATTTTCTTAATTTTTAAAATATGTGCAATATGAAATGCAATGGTAGTGATGGGCACAGGGCAAGTCCTTAACAAATCCCTGGCATCTAATCCATCTTGACACTGTTGATTGAAAAAAGAATCCATCTTCTCGCCGTCTAACACACCCTAAATTCCGGTGGCCATCTATTTTTATTTTCTCTTCGTTTATCTCAATTTTTTGTTAAATTTAGACTATTTAAAAATTTAATACGTTTTCTTTTTTTTTAGGCTTTTTTATTACTTCAATAATTGAGCTTACAATTATTTTTAAGATAATAAATTTTGTAATTATGATTATAAATTTTTTTTATTATTTGTTACTAATTTGAACGGATATAAATTAAGTCGCATGTCAGTCTCATTTCATAAAGTACGAGTTGTCTGACAATTTTTTCATAATAAGAGGGTGGCTGGAATTGTATAAAAGTGCTTTCTAAAAGCATTTTTCTGTAAAAAGAGACAAACTCTTCTATATATTTACTTCGTATATTAATAAAATACTTTTAAAATTATGATTTGGTTTTCATCCAAATAACCTTTAAATATAGCTTGGTTTATATTGTAGGGAAAATTTGAGTCAGTCCCTGCAGAAGAAACTTATTTTCCAACAACGGTCACAAAATTCTGAAAATTTACTGCTTCCACCAAAGTGACATTAAATTTCCAATAGCCATCTCATATATATCCTCAGATTTAGAGAGCCTTGTAAAGCAGCCACGGCTGCGAAAAATAATTGGCAAGACCACTCACATTTTCCAAAGAGCAATATACCAAGAACGAATTAAATGTGCCCGTCTTTGCGGAGAAATTTTACTTTACATTTATATTTTTTTATTCTCTCTCTTTTTTTTCCCTTTTTATCATTGGAGGTTGGAGCTCCCTGGAGCTCCCTTTCTGAGAGTGGCCAAACACTTTTGATAGGTTCAATTGTAATTAAAACGCGTGGGACCTTAGTTGTCCTAACAACAACACCACCCGTCATGTTTAGGTGGGATTTGAGATTTAAAATTGCCATTGGCATATATGTATAATTGTATTAAATGTACTTTACAAGCAAGTGTAAGAATACGATTGCTTCTATCCCAATGATCAAGTTTGTGTTGGCCAGTCCTAGTTCATCCTTGGTGGGTTAAGATCCAAACCCATTAGAAGCGGGAGTATGAATGGGTGAGAACTTGTGTTTTGCCCCTTTCCCATTTGTAATATTGGTTGGGAACAGTTTCTAAACTGCAAAACCGTTTTACGAACTTAATGTTCAAGAATTCTGGTGAACTCCATGACTTTTTTGCGCCAGCACTAAGAAATCCATGATAAAGTATCACATGCTATGACTTTTTGCAATGTTTTCTATCTATTACATATTTTTGTAGCCGTATTACTCTGTGCAATTTCATTTGCAAGTCCAAATTGGGTGAGCAACCATGAACTGCGTTATTTACAGAAAGCTTCAGAGATGGCAAATTTCAATGATTACACTGTACAAACTGTTGTTTATACGGCACAAGTATATGTGCAAGAGTGATGTAAAAGTTTTGAAGCCCGAGAAAAGAAGAAAGCCAGAATGTGAAAAAGCTCCTATTTGTTTTGCATCTCAAATTAATAATCACCCCAAACATACATATTAATGGGAAACTTGAGAAAAGATCTTGATAAATGTTATTGGAAGTTTATTGCATAACCTGAGTCTTGTAGCTTATTGGAGACTCCATGGAGCTAGAAGCTCAAGAAGCTCTCAGCCAGTCTGGACATGGTGAACTAGATATGATGAAACCACTGAAGGTACTTAATTATATCGAGACAGATTGTGTTCAACATGAACTGTTTCTGCATCTGAAATTCCCAGCGAGTCCAAAGAATAATTAACTAACAAATGGCTTTAGTTGAAATACTTGAAATGTTAACGTGCAAATTGTTGGCTTTCATATGACATCTTTTAATTCATTGGTTCTTGCAAAAGTTCAGCCTATATAGTCTGATCATCAATTTTTGCCTCTCATGAATTCCATAAACGACCTGATATGCTAAGCGCAAGTACAGGAAGTTATTTCTGATTTTTCTCAGAAAGCCTGATTATTAGAATAGAGCCCAAGACAATTCTTCAACTGTTTATCTGAGTGTTGTTAGTTTCGCCATGTTTTACCTAATGAATCATAGAGATAATTGACTTAAGGAATACAACTGAAGATTAAGAACCCTTGCTCTCTAAAACTCTCAACTTTTAGATGAAGGTTGTCCCAAAAAGAGCACAAAGCTTGTAGATGAAGGAACTGAGGTATCTTATACTGTTAGGTGATCAGAGTTGATGATTTGATGGAGGCACATGAACCTATGGCAACAACTTCACCAGAGTATGAACTATCAGAACTGAACCAGACATATGAATCTTTGTTGGGCTGAAAAAGATTCTGATGAACAAGATTTTGATTCTATTTATATGCAATCTGTTAGCTTTGAAGGATATGGTTTTCTGTATAGTAAATCCCAATTGCTGGATACCCAGACAGTTTTGGAGAGAAGAATCCGGTGCAACCATCAATCCCTTTGCATACAGGCATGCAAGAGCCTTAATGATTCTTCCTTCCATTTTGATTATTGTTTTTACCAGCCATGCATGTTTTTCTTTCATATATTATACACAGCATACGGAGTGTGAGGAATGAGCTGACTTGCGAATGATATAATTTATTATAAATTTTATTAAATATGTAGATTATTTTATACTCCAACTGGTGCTATTTTGTGAGCTTCAAATTTGGAGAGGGACGTGATCCATTTTATAAGCTTCAATTTGGGGTTTATCTAAACATTTAATGCCTTTTTCCCCCCATTTTTTATCTTTAATTATTTATTCTCTCCCTTTTGACATGTCCTCATGTCACAGTTTCTCGTTTTTCATCATTTTTCTCATTTATTATAGAGTTATATTTGACAAAATTTGAAAACAAAACTATATTTCTAACGTATTTATTGCTTTTAAGTAATTTTAACTAATTGTTCTTTATCCGTAAATTAGTTTTTCAAAACTTATAATAAGAACTGGAAGGAATGTATATATATTATTAGAAATAAAAATAATTAAATCTAATGATAAATTATTACTCCTACTTTAGAGTTAGAGGAGGAAGTGTGAGTGTGTAACAAAAGACAGCTTGTTGGACACCACCATTATAGTAGTAGCTGAGATGCCAACTTCATACTTCAAGATGATATTGTTCTCTGTATGGTTGCTGGCCAATCATTGACCAGCACACTCATTGCATAAGCATTTCCCTTCCACAAGCAATCTTCTATGGACCCAAATGAATTTAATACATTTTTGCCCGTTTAATGCCTCGGAAGAGGTTTTGAAGGAAATGGATAATAGAAGTGGAGCTTAACTACTAGTAATATCCACATTTTGGAAGGAATGAGATTTATATGTTTTTATTGTTTTATAATATTATTATGTTCATGCAATTGTTTTCCAACATTTTTTTAGATCGAATAATAAAATCAGAAACCTGCAAAAATGTTTCAAATGAGATGAACAATTTCTTAGGAGTAGCCAAATAAATAAATAATGTTGAACTGAGAAAATTTTTTTTAGATTTAAGATTTGTCATAATTTTTTAAATGACCTAAAAGAATTATCCAACTTTTTGGCTGCTTGACTCGTTTATAATTTTAATTCATCATAAACTGTCCTTGCAGGGACTTTGTTAAACTCGGGAACTAAATAACGTAATAAGCAGACTAAAAAATTACATAGAGAAAACAGCCTTTATGAAAAAAATAAAATAAAGAAACTTTGTTTTCTTTTGACTATGATTTTAAAGAAACTTTCTAATATTTGCCAGATAAGATAATTTGACTAATTTCGGCCTCACTTCAACAGAAATTCCTTTTTTGCCTTTTTTAACATAATACGTGTTATCCTGTCTCTATCTTTTTTTTTTTTGCCCCCCAAAAACAAGTCTATTTTATTAATTTTCAAAATAAGGTTCATAGAAAGCTGTCTCTATCTTTCATATTAGCCCTTTTTATTTTATATTCGATAATTTGTTACCCTTATCTCTCATAATTTTTTTTTCTTTTTTGGTCACGGATGACAGAGGGAAGATTTATCATACTATATATATATATATATATATATTTGTAGTTTTGTTTTCCATTTTATCTTAAAATCTTTTAATAATTTAACTTTTACATGCGTTATTTTCAATTAAACGTGAAAATTGAGGACATAATTTATGAAATAAATAAAATTTTAAAAATAATATTTTGATGAATATGAGATTACAAAACAATTTAAATGTCAATTTAAGCACTTTTTTGGCTAAATGTCCCATTGCATGAATCCCAACTCCCAAGCTATATTTGAGAAAGGACTCCGATAATAACCGCTAGTTTCGCTCTTCTATCGTCACCCTCACCGCTCGACGCATGTTCGTGTTTATTATTATTATTATTATTATCATTATTTTCTTTTTGCATAACCTGTTCTTAATAATTTTCAGTTTCTTACTCTTCTCATTGCCGCTCACTGCCACTATCATCCAAAATCTAATCCTATTTCTTGAAGGAATAGGAAAAAGCAAAATTATTATATGAAGCGTTGATAATACGAAGAAAAGCTGACGAGTTCGGTGCCAGAAGGGAAAAAGCATCTTTCTTCCTTCCGTTCAACTGCAACTACCATTCCGTTCATTTTCGTTTTAACCTTAGTCAAGATTGAAGCGTTGTTGCATAAAGTGTATAGCATATTGTCATGGAAAATTGTGAGGAGTCAAAGCCGAAACCATCTTCCTCTGAGCCTGAACCTACTGGGGTGGTCACAACAGAGTCTCAGCCCACTGTGGAGACACAGATGGCGAAAGCTTCTTCGTCAATGATCCCCACAACCTCATGGTTTACCCCGAAGAGGTAACTCTTAACCATTGTTCCCACATTCTTGTTTTCAAATCTGGGAATGAAAGGTGTGGGTGGAGCAGGGGAATTCTGGGTGTATTTGAGAATCGTTGCTATTTTGCGTGTGGCCTAGTAAATTGAGATCTGGTGAACTCCCTCTTCCCCCGGAGCTGTAAATGACGTATATTGAGTTGTCGTTTAGTGTTGATGTCTTTTTTTTTTTTTTTGGCGGATTCCATCTGCACTATTTCTATTTTGGAGATTCTTTTTTTTTTTTGGTTTTTTTTTTTACGGGGTGGTTTCAAGATTTCTTCTTTGTTTCAAGTTCAATGATTTTGTGCATTTGCGTGTATTATGTGTTTTTGGAGAATCTTTTGACCACACTCCTTTCACGGACAGTTCGGAGAGTCGTTCTTGATGGAGCCAATCTATATTCTTTTGGGTGGCATTTAGTACCAAGGCAATATCTGATTTCCCAACTGTATGAAGACCAATTTACAAAAGATTATAATATAGAAGATCATGAAACAATTAGTATTCCTTTCATCATAAAAAGTAAAGAACATTTAGTATTTCCATGTTACGTAAGATACAACGTAAAAATTTTAAACAAGTTGGCTCATGTTGGGAAATTGAACAGCTATGTACCAAAAATCAAGTTTCCTATTCTGCAACACATCAGAAAATGCAAACCATTAACATTTACACGTTGATATGACATTCACCATGTTGGCTAATTGCTGGTCCCAACTGATCGAGTGCATGTTCCTTTCACTCTAGTGGTAGTACGACAGCCAATATGTAAAAGCATTAGACACTCGTTCTTGCTGATGTGAACATCTTCGTTGTGTTTCCCTCTTTTATTTTGGAATTCCGTGAGAAAAAATTCATATGATTAATATTCTTCGACTGTGAAATTTAAGTAGGATTTCAAAAACATTATCATCCATTATAAATTCAACGCCTCAAGCTCTTATATTTTTTTCTGCAGGCTACTCATTATATTTTGCCTGATCAACTTGTTAAACTATCTAGACCGAGGAGCCATAGCAAGCAACGGAGTTAATGGAACTCAAGGAACTTGCACAAAAGGTGGTACCTGCGCGGCTGGTACTGGAATACAGTAAGATATATTATTTTTTCTGAAACTTCTTATCATCTCATACTGTTGATGAGTTTAATTTCTTCTTCCCGGTGTGGTTGGCGATACCTGCCTTTTTGCCTTTTTTCCCCCTTTTGATCTGACTTTTGAGCTTGTTCATGCTATCAAGAATTGGTATCCCTGACAGGTGTTCTAACAATATTGTGGAAATATCTGATGTTGTATAGAATGTTTTCCTTGAACACAGGACAACATAATATTGAATAGGAGGGGCAATAGAAGGGAATGGAAAAATCACGGTGGAAGAGATGGGGCAGTGGCGAATATTTGGGCAAATTCAAATAGGAACAGGAAATTAAGATGTTTGCAGAAGTAGTAATATAATAGAAGACATGTCTTACATAATGGGAAACCAGACTAACTAATGAAACTAACTTCCTAATAACTAATTTTATTTTGCATGTGTAACCTCATTTGTTGTCATACAATAGAACCAGTTAAAAAAACCCTATGTCTAAGTGTAGCGTGATATCAATTGATTGTTTTAATATATTTTTTGCTTAATTTTTGGTCATAAAACTATGTTTTATGTGAGTCTCAGTTTAAGGTTGTTATCTATTTATTATATGATTAAGTGCTACAAGTTTGTTAAACTAACGCACTGTTCACAGCTTCACCCATCATATTTGATTGATATCATGTGTTTGCGATGAGCTGGGGGCTGCCATATGGTTTATCTATATATATAAAATTTCAGTTAAAGCATGATGTGAAGTGGAAATACAAGACATGCAAAACGCAGTTAAACCATTTTGATGGGTAGAGAAAGAGGGATGTCTATTGATGTGAAAGATTATCCATTGTCATCCTTGCTTATCAATATGGCATGGTATATCAATCTCCTTTTTTGAAGAACTTAGTTCTCTGGACTTCAAGATAAACTGTCTCTGCTGCATGTTTGAATTTACCCTTAGGTTCTGTTCTACCTCAATTCATATTGGTTTATGCGTCACTGAATTTTCAGGAATTTAATTAGCCAATGTCTCACTTACAGTTTTCTTTTGTAGGGGACAATTTAAGTTGAACAATTTTGAAGATGGAGTTCTATCGTCTGCTTTTATGGTTGGACTTCTTGTGGCTTCTCCAGTATTTGCATCACTAGTGAAGTCGTAAGGCTTTTCTATCATAATGGTTGTAAATCTATGTGTGCTATGATGCTTCTAGGGCGAGGCAAACTATTTCAATAGAGTCTTGTTATGAGATTAATGCTTATGGGCATGATATATATATATATATATATATATATGGCAGTCCTTTGGCATTGGTATTGGGACATGAGTTAATTTTCAAATGAGGACAGGACGTTTACTTTCCAGTTCCAGCCAGCCAGATTTACACTAGTTTGTTGGGAGTCAACCATATGACATTGCCTATCTGCCTTTTAGCTTCACAATTTGAATATAGACTCATTATGGGTATCAACTTAATGTGATCATGTCTACTTGCATTGCATTTAAGCATGGTGGCATCTAAGAAGTCTATCCAGTGTTGTTGCACTAATAATCTTTATTTATTCTTCAGTAGGTGAGTTTTCCCAGCTTGATTTGGCTTGTGCGTTGAATTAGTAAAGCTTCAGAAGATCCCTTGCCCCTGAATGAATCTTCTGAAATCTGAATAGGCTTTGAAACCACAACGACCTATTTTGCTTGAGATCATTTATTCTTTTGATGTGCAGGAGTAATTGGCCCCATCGTCTTGGGTGTGACTTCAAATTGTTTCAAAGCAAAACACAACTTTAATTTTATGAAATGATAAGTTATAATGCTTTGCTTCATAAATTAACTCACTAACTTCGGAGTTGATATCAATTTATTTGACCTTTTGTCAAATACGTTGAAGTTCCATGTTTAGTGCACATAAGAATTGAAGAAAGAAATTTTAACCCTTTTCCTTCCATCCAGATGTTGTAGAACGCACCTTTGATCAGATTTACAATTTCTATCATTAACTTTCTACCAATGAATTCTGACATGTTTCATTTATTGTGCAGTGTAAATCCGTTTAGACTTATTGGAGTTGGGTTGACAGTTTGGACTCTTGCAACCATGGGTTGTGGTTTTGCTTTCAGTTACTGGTTCATTACACTTTGTCGCATGTAAGTAGTCTAATCTCATAATTTTTAATGTCATCATTTTTTGTTACTGGATCTGAGTTCATCGAAAAAGGACTCAGTCTGTAGTTGCCTGTATCAATCTGCGTCTAGCTGAGTAAATCTAGGAATTGGCTCGTATTTGTTCCTTATGATTTTGTTGTTCTGTATAGGCTAGTTGGCGTTGGTGAGGCATCATTTATAAGTCTTGCAGCTCCATTTATTGATGACAATGCTCCAGTTGCTCAGGTTTTTTGTTTTCCCTTTCAATCATTTACTTTTTTGGATGTGTAAAATCTCGTTTGTTATTCACTTTTTCTCATTGTCCAGCCTGCATTTTCCTTCACTTATTTAAACTTGTTACGTTAAACTAGTTTGTGCAATCCCCAAGCATTTAGTGGTTTTAGTTGGTTGTCCTTCTTGGGAAAAAGCATTATTTTTCAAAGGATGGTTAGATTTTCAGTTTCCTAGGATATAGGCCATCTTGGACATTGGTCAGATATCTAGAAATGTAAGATGTCCTCTGTTTTCCTTTATTTTTTATTATAAAGCTTATAATGTGCTTAGAACGTTGAGAGAGGAGAAAGCTAGAGATATTATGAGAGAAAAAGATTGTGTCATGGAGATAGCTAAGTATGGTGTGTAAAGCATAGACCCCCTATATTATACTAAGAAAAAGAATTACATAATGACCATTAAAAATGTTTATAGAAGAGACTACATAAGGCTTCTTGTTGTTTTCTCTTCCATTCCAAGAAGTGTCTGTTTCAATGTTATTGTAATCACTGTCTATTTTTCTAATCTTATGAAAATCTCTTTTTATACTTTTGTGTCAGAAAACAGCATGGCTTGCGATATTTTACATGTGCATACCAGCGGGATATGCTCTTGGCTATGTTTTTGGTGGTTTTGTAAGTTTATCTTTAGCTTTCATGTCTGAACTAAATACTCATATTCTTGCTGCAGAAAAATTTATATTTTTCTTGCTCTTCTTTTCCTTGTGTATTTGCCATCTCATGATTATATTTTGTGTGGCTTCTAAATAACTGCCTCTGTTTGTCAATAAACAGATTGGAACTCATTTTGGGTGGCGTTATGCATTCTGGGTGGAGTCTGTATTGATGATTCCGTTTGTTATTATGGGATTCTCGATGAAGCCTTTGCAGATGAAAGGTGCACATTTTTCTTGCATTGATGTTTCTGGTCCTGTTAGAATTGTTCAGCTCTAAATTACTTGCGAATCCAGGTTTTGTTCCTGCTGAATCTCAAAAGGCAGTGGCGCCTGAGACTGTTGTCTTGCAAGTTCAAGGTAAATATTATTATAAATTAAGGCGTAGTACATACATTATCTGATGATAATGTCTTACTTCTTTGTTGAAGTAGCTATTGCATTAACTTATGATGGATAATAAGGACCAATCTCCATCTCTGACTATTGGCAATGCTTATGGATAATGCATATTCACTGCAAATTTGTCTTATTGAAATGTCTGTTAAGAAATTTTATCTAGTGATATCTAGCAAATCATCTCTCATGGAACTGGAGAAATTGGGTTTATTTTTGTTGGTTCTTATTATGCAAATTTCTTTACTGGCCTTGACAAAATCCACTTATTCACTGTGAAGATACAGAGGCTTCAAATGGTAAAGACGACTCACTGTCCTTGAAGTCAAAGTTTGAAGATAAAAGCTCGCGTGAACCATCCAAGTGGTAACACTTATCCTTCATTAATAGGGTGGCGTTTTAATTTTTCCAAATGGTTGATGGGTTATTTTGACGCCTGATTTGCATTGAGGGCATTTATTCCTTCATACGTATTTGTAAATTGTGGCTGAGCTTGAGACTGTTCTCTTTCTTTCAACTTGGCAGATCACTCTGATTTCTCTCTGTAATAAATTTGTTTGTATCTTTCCCTGTCTAACATCTACAATATATTTTAGCTAAAATACACATTTAGTCCTTTAACTTTATACAATATTTCAATTTGGTTCCTTAAGTTTAAAAAGTATACTTTTAGTCCTTTAACCTTAAAATTGTTAACAAAAAATAATGACATTGAGATCTTAAATGTTGATAAAACATTCTCAAATGTCAAAATATCAAGTATAATTTCCAAAACAGCCATGATAATTACCCAAAAAAACAGCATTTAAACCTAACGATTTTAAGGTCAAAGGACCAAAAATATACTTTTGAAGGTTAAGGAACCAAATTAAAACATTGTATAAAGATAAGAGACCAAATATATACTTCAGCCTATGTTTTTAATCAATTATTTTCTTATTTCAGGTCAACATCAGCTAGCAATGTATGGGAGCAGATCTCACTATTTATGAAAGATATGAAAGTGCTTTTGCTTAATAAGGTTTATGTCGTTAATGTTCTAGGTACTTCTTCCTAACTGATATGCTGCATTTATCAGCTGCTTAACATTCACTATTATCTTGGTACGCTTACCGCCAACTGCTGAAGATATAATGAATCTGTGTCTCACTCGTTTATACGTTGTTTCACTATGTCTCTTCATTTAATTCCCTGTTACGAATGTCTACTTGCAGGTTACATAGCATACAACTTTGTCATAGGTGCTTACTCATATTGGGGACCCAAAGCTGGGTATTATATATATAACATGGTGAGTTTCTTACTTCTTCTAATTAACTCACACACACGCACCCATATATTTGAATATGACAATCTTTTTATTCAATCTCTTTTATATCGTTTTAATTTCATGAAATAAAGTTCACACCTGGCAAATCAACACATTTTCCGAGTATACGATAATAATATTATCCCATTGTTAAGTCTGGTCTGTTTGGCAGACTGATGCTGATATGATATTTGGAGGAATCACAGTCGTGTGTGGAATATTGGGCACGTTAGCTGGAGGCTTAATTCTCGATTACATGAACAACACCCTATCAAATGCATTTAAGGTTGGCATTCCTAGTTAAGAGAAAAATTTCTGGCATTACTTTCATGCCTGGTTTTGAGTTGTCCAGAGTACTATGTTAACCTACTCTATTTAGCATATTGTTTGCATTCAATTGCTCTGTCTTATCAAATGCCTTGAATCTTTTGTAGCTTCTTTCGTTGTCAACAGCTATTGGGGCAGCATTTTGTTTTGGTGCATTCTTATTCAGAAACATGTATGGCTTCCTTGTTCTTTTTGCCATCGGTGAACTACTTGTTTTTGCCACTCAGGTACTTTCTTCTCTGTGATGAAGATCTCTTCACGTTTGGTGGCTCCATTAAATTGACTTGACTGGTTACATCCTTGCCATTTAGAAAAATGTGTTATATTTCAGTTTTCAATATTCCTCTGTTAGCTAGCTTTTGGTCTAGAATGTCCCAAGATGAATCCTTGGAAGTTATGATGTAATGTAAGGACGACCTGGACATGATAGAAATGGATTCAAACTTCTAGCTGCGCCAAGTCCCGTTCTATGGATGGTCATATTTGCTTTGTTTTGATTTATCTGCTGTGACTTGAACCTCTTTCTACGTGTTTCAGGACCCATTTCTTCTCCTTTGTCTATAAAACACTAGTATTTTTTTCCAACTCTTTACATCAAAATTTGACTGAATTATATTATTCTTTTTTGGGCGAATGTATTATATTATTCTTGAAAGATCAATTTTAATTGGAACTGGGTTACTGCATCATGACCACCTGTAGATAATTCTGCTATAGCACAAACCCATATGAGAGCCAAGGTCGCATGTAATCATTATAAATGATTTTCTTGTCTGAAATATTGATCATTTGAAAATATGTATCAATCCAGAGGATCAATTTTCTGTGAACTTACCTTGCTGCTTTCTCTCAGGGTCCCGTGAATTATATATGTCTTCATTCTGTTCAACCAAGTTTGAGGCCTCTATCAATGGCTATGTCCACCGTTGCCATTCATGTCTTCGGAGACGTGCCATCTTCCCCACTTGTTGGAGTTTTCCAGGTTAGTCTTCTTGAATTATATTTTATATCTGATGAGAATAATTCTTTGAATGCCCAGTTGCTAAACGGGTTCAGTGGAAATTTGAGTAGAAGATGCAATTTCTCATCATTGAGGTGGTGTACTGTAGTTCTGATATCGATGTTACTGATCTGGCAGGATCATATTCACAACTGGAGAACCACCGCACTGACTCTAACTGCTATCCTATTCCCAGCAGCAGGAATATGGTTTATAGGTAAGTCGTCATATTCCTGTTCATTTCCTCTGTTTTTGGGTGGTCAAAAGATTATTGAACTTGATGGCTGGACAAAACACGCCTACCTGCCTTGTTCTGAATCTTCATCTTTATTTTAATAATGAAGAATTGGGTCCACAGGGGTAGGCGTTGAATTCCTAATCTTCTCGCATAGAAGCTTTGACGGGTATTTTGTGAAAAACCAATGCAACATGAAAGCTTAGCAGTGAAAGCGCATCAATAACTTATCATCGTTTCTAACCATAAATAACTTCAGTCTTTCAAGAAATCAAGTTCATTCCAACCTCAAAGAAGAGAGAAGCTTATAATTGTTCCTTGGGCATATCCAAATCAGCTCATCTTGATGATGCAGGAGTATATTTGATATACAAACTCTTGGATTAGCAGAACTAACTAACAGCTGGAGCTTGAGCTTTTCTGAATTTGCCCGTTTGTTGATTTATTTCATTAATGTGGTGGTGGCAGGTATATTTTTGCGCAGTGTTGATAGATTTAACGAAGATAATGAAGTGCAAAGGTCAAACACCACTCCATTGCTTAAAGAGAATAATAATACTGAAGATACATCACCATCTGCTCCTCCTGCTCCTCAACACCAACAATGTTGATTCCCTTATATTTTCTTAGTGTTTATACGGCCACCATTCAACTGTATATAGCATTCGTTTTATTCTTTTAACACTTAAAACCTCGTTTTTGGTTGTGCTAAAGGAAAAGGAACATACCAAGATTCAATGTTATAATGTATCATTGGTGTGTGATATTTAGCAGCTTTTTTGACTTTTTTTTTGTTAGTGGACCAAAAAAGGGCACTGTGGCTCTGCCAATCAAATATCATATTAATGTTGAATATGTCTGACTCTTGCTAAATAAGCACTCCTAGAGAGGCACTCAACGCTAGTTCATATACGTACTAGAAAAGTTTGAGGACAAATGAACTGGCTTATCAACACAAATTGGTATTTCAAGAATAGAACTATTCACTTTCCATCCTTTTTGGGGTTGTTCCTTGTTAAAACATAACTAGGGGTGGTAATATAGGTTAATCCACGGATTGTGGCTTAGCCCGTGCCGGGTTAAATTAGGCAGTGCGAGTTAAAAAGATCTCATGTGATGGCGAGTTGACTTTTAGCTAACTCTAACTCGTTATGATGAATTGACAGGTTGGCTCGCCAACTATTATTTTCTTTTTAAAATTGTTTTTATTTTTTAAATATTTTTCTTTATACAATATAAAAAAATATAATGAAAATTTTATCTTTCCTGCAAATCTTGATTAAAAGCACCAAATAAATAAATGATATATGTATTTTTTTAATTTCCAGATAAAATATAATAACATACATATAATGATTAATAAAATTTAAAAAAAAGACGGATTGTAGGTTAGGCAGTGTGGGTTAAAAAGCTTTGTCTACTAGTAGGTAGACTTTTAGTTAATCCTAACCTATCATTTTTTGTAGATTAGCTGGATCGACTCGCTGATCCAACCCACATCACTAACTCTAAACATAACCTTTTAAAGGCAATTATCTATTCCTAAATGCCATGCAAAAATATTGACACGAAAATGTTAAGTATGCCCAAACTATCATGAAGATTTTTAATCTTAATTAGGGCTCTGCGGTCTGCACGTGTGAAGTATGCAATTTTTAAACGTGGGTGATATGAAGGGATATATTATAATAGGATTAAACCTATAAAAATATTTGGATAACATTGAATGAAAAACAATTGAATATGTATGATAATCTATGGATATTTTTTTTGTAATATGTTGAAAATAGGTTTTTGCAACTTCCAAGATAAATGCACAATTTATCTAAAAGGGAGAGAGAGTTGGTTCTTATCCAAAGGCGGAGCAGAGAAGCAGGAACTGAATCAGCGGCTTTCAATTCAATACTTGCGGTTTTGCATTGCCACCCACAAAATAAAAAATTACCAGGAATCCTCTCGGTTCTGTACACTTACCTCAACATACTTTAATTAATTGATACAGTGAAAAAAAAAAAAAGCCCGTGCATTTTTTTTTAAAAGAGGATATTGGAGTCGGATGAGCACATATAGTTTTGTGCAGATTCTGACTAGCGAAGAAGACAACAACTTGGATGAACTTACTATAGAACTCATCTCGCTCTCCGTATACCACCCCACCCAATTATCTAGTCCGAGATGGATATTCAATATGTTTATAGATTTCGGAAATATTCTTTTAGAAAAATATTTAGTTATTGGAATAAGCTGTAATTTGAAGACCATGGTTTGAAATCCCTGATTTTTGGTCCCAAAAAATATCCCTGGGATTTGACCCTTCTAGACCGGGGGGAAAAACCACCAAAATCAACGCCCACAGACTCTTCCCCTGTTTTGGCCAGAATGATGCCTCTCCTCTCTGCTCTTTCTCACTAACTACAAATAGAAAATGTTTGATACTCTCTTCCTTACTCGTCACACATACTTCATTTTCCTGTTAATGGCGCCCACAGCAGCAATGCTACTTCTCTGTCATTACGGTAAAAGCCACAACTCTTCTGTCTCAGCACCACAACGCTCAAGCTCTGCAACAAAAAAATGGTGGGCTGTTAAATTAGAGAATCAGATCTTAAAAGCAGGAGGTTCAGATAACATTAGTCACACGCAGTGTCTTGTGGATCATAATTCTGATCTGGAAAAGAGGTTTGAAGATGCCCTTAAACTCTGCAACTGCTAAAGTCAGCCTCACAGTCACAGATTTTCCAGCACTTTCTTCTTTTCTTCTCTCTTTCATTTTGTGTATCTTGTCAGTCCTTTGTAAAGAAAAAGAGGCAACTTGTTGATATTGTGTTGTGATTCAGACTTTATTCCCTTGTATTATATTGTGCTATGCTATGCTACATATCTTCCAATAAAGCACACCCTTGCATATATGCACGGAGCTTGAGTTTTTCAACCCAGACAGATCTAAATGGAATTATGGAGAAAAGGTCAGGAGTGCTTTGAAAGGAGGAAGATTAAGCAAAAGGTTCGCTCCTAGATATGATTCTCAATATGATTAATCTTCTTTGCGACTAATCAGATAAGAAGGTTAAGCAAATGATTTAGTATCAGTTTTTCAACCCACGAGTCTCACTCCAATGAATCCAAGTAGTATAACAGAAAAACTGTGATGCATTAAACAGGAGGAGGTTCGCTCCTCTGCGATGTGCTAAGCGAGGGGAAAAGATTGAGACGCCACCCCAAAAAGTCCTGAACACTCCAGATTCATAAACTCGACGAATTGGGAGCAAATCTAATTAACGAAGATTAACACTGATGCTCCAAGATACTGAAATACTCCCTCTTGTCCTAATTATAAGAGTCAGTTAATTAATATGAGGAGATTAAAAAAATGAGTTGAGTTAGTTATTTATCCTAAATAAATGTTGTCTTTCTTTAAAATATCCTTACTAATCAAGTATATTAAGTAGAACTATTATTATTAAAAAAGCTACTTTAAAAAAAATATAAAAATATAAAAAACAAAATAAATTAAAATTTTATATTTAAAATCAAAATAAAAATTAAATAAAATCTTATATCAAAAAACTAATAACTATTAGACACAATATACGACACAATGAAACGCAACGTAGGAACGGTCCTCCAAAGCGAGTTTGGTAACTCACAACACAATATCAGGTTAACCATCAGCTATATAATTAAATTAAATCTTTAAACTAGGTGTTGCGAGGATCTTGAAGATCCTCTCCAAAAATTGGCGTATGCCGCTATAAGTGGCGAGCACACGGTATTCTTTAGTAAAAGGCGAAAGAATAGTTCGCTCTGTGCTCACCACACGGCTCCGTGGCTTGTTCAGTTTGCTCGCGTGGCTTTATATACAAGAAACATGGTTGTCGCTTGTTAAAATTTCACGATGTGGGACTTCTCGTTTGATTCTAATTATGATGGGCCTTCGGTTCTACGGGTCCGCTTGTTAAAATTTCACTCTCTTTTTTTTTTTTTTTGCCTGATATGCAGATTCACTTCCAGCCTAGTGTCGAGCTAGCTTTTGCTTTACAGTTCTACTTGTTCTCTCTCCTACACAAAAAAAAGTGTCTGGATACTCTAATAATCACTTTTTAAAAGTATTTTTTTAAATTGAAATAAATTCTTCTACATATTTACTTTGTATATCGTAAAAGCACTTCTGAAACTATGGTTTTGATCTTACCTAAACACACCCAAAATTCTGAACCTATTTGCAGTAACCATCTATTCACTGGACCTACTATCATCATGTGATTCAACTATAATGCGCGGATAATAATATAAGCGAGCGTATAAGGATGCAGTTGTGAAGAGTTGTTATAGAATAAACTGCTGAGAATCTTGAAAATTAAATTAAATTAATCCTTAAGTTCCATGAGAGCGAATTGTTACTCGCATCCTCTCCAAGTTATGATTCATACTCGTTAAGATCATAATATATTTTACTTTTTTTTTTAGTGATAATGTATTTTACCTTTACTATTAAAAGGAAGTCTTGAAAAAATTTTAATTTAGACTACGTGAATGATCATTCTAAAATGTACCGGTCATAATTTATTCTTATACCACTTTGAGGAGATTTTAAAATGCTTGTCAATTTTATAAGCTTTAAATTTATACACTGGCTTATCAATCCATGCACCATGAACACTGTATTCTCTGAATGAATATTGTGATATCTTACAAGTGAAAAGAATCTCTGCAAGATGGGCCTACAATGAAGAATCTATATTAGCCCATATCCATGTTGGTTGAGTTTTTCATTTGAAATAGATCTCACTGACCGCAGAGAGTATAGGAAAAACAGTAACTGAAACGGTGGAAGGAGAAGAAATAAAGAAAGCCTTTGAAAGGAATTGAACTCAAGCGCATTGGGTGCATCTTCCAGATAGAAAGAACCGTTGAAGGAAAGTGTTCCTCCTAGCAGAAAGAAGATCCAAACTGTCATATACTAAGCAGAAACGCTGACATATACCAAGCAGAAAAGAACTCCATCCCTTGTGATATATTAATTGACAGAGAAGCTTGACACATCAAACAGAAAAAGATGAAAAGGATCCCTCGGCCACTAACTAAAAACAGTCTGAATGATGAACAGAATGAGACCCTGATGCTATGGTTTGCATCTAAACGAAGAACAACCCCCGATTACATGTACGCAATAGACTTTTTGTCCTTAAGCGCTCCCAAACTAAGTGTACCAGGACTTCGCATGTCATTAGATTTTAGAACTTGGGATTGTGAGGATCTTCCGCAGAAGATCCTCTCCAAAAATAGGCGTATGCCGCTTTAAGCGGCGAGCACACGGTATTCTTTAGTAAAAGGCGAAAGAATAGTTCGCTCTGTGCTCACCGCACGGCTCCGTGACTTGACCTCAGAGCATGCGTGGCTTTGTATACTAGTGAGATGGCTGATGCTTATATCTTGGGCAATGTGGGACTTCTCTGCAGCGGCTAACCCCTTTCTCTCTCCCGGCCCCCTCCCTTTTTCGTTGGATAATTTGACCAACATTGCGCAACTTATCCGTCTTTTGTACACAATCAAGCTTGTTGATATTTTGTGCTTAAGACTCAGCTTTTCTCATGATAAAAAAGAAAGTACACTCCTCAGCCCATATCCATTTGCCTGAGTTTTTCAAACAAAACAGATCCAAAGTCGTTGAGAGGGGGAAAATTATATACAATCTCACTCTGATGCATATACTGAACGGAGAGAATGATTCGAACTCTGATATGCGACGCATGCATACTAAACAAGAGAAGATCCAACTGTGACATACTGAAGAAAAGGACTCACTTCCTTGTAATATGGAAAACAACCTTTGAGATATACTGAGCAAGAAAAAATCCAAACTATGATAATACCTGTCCATCTGATTCTATAACCAGGTACATAACTTCAGCAGACATTCAAGTCACCGTCTTAGAAGAAGAAAAGGGAGTGCCATACGTTGTGCATATTCAGTTCATAGTGTGAATATCTGCATGAGGTACTTAGAACTGAATGGCAAATGCCAAACAGACTTTTATAGTTTCATTTAGTTTCACTTGGAAACAATTTTTTTTTCCTAAACATGTGAGAAGAAGATAGAGCATAATAAAAAGGGGGATTACAATTTCATTATATCAGAAATATATTTATACGGATACAAAAATATACGGGTCAATACCAAACATGATTTTAGGAAACTTGTTCCCCTGTCTAAAGCTGAAATTAAGAATCACCGCTATTCACTCAAGTTACCAGCACATTCAACAATTAAATATTACAAATATTCAAAATAACAAAAGAAACATAATCTGGTGCATGGATCTGTATCAGTATAGCAAGCAATCTTCATCCCTCCTCCTGGATACAAGAGCTATGCATAACACCAAGCTTGTCTCCAAGTCCTTCAAATCGTTTCTTCTGCTGTCCTTCGGTAAGAATATGAGCAACTTGTCCCTTTGTTGAACAATGCAACGGCTGAACTTCATATTCCTTTTCAGCTCCTCTAGTAGCATGATACTCCTCCCGTCCTAAATATAAAACCCACTTTGTAGTATAAATCACACTACCAAGTGAGTCTTATACTACGAAGTGGGTATTATATTTAAGACTGGAGGGGTATTTGATTTTAATGTGTTTAATTTTTCCATGAAAACCTGGATTTTCAACCATTCCAACAGCAGATTTGCTTTCAAACTAAATCTCTGTAGCATCTTCTTGCTTAAACTTCAAATCATTCATATTTTTCCTCAGCCATAATGCTTGATTAACAGCAGCAGATGCAGCCATATATTCTGCCTCTTTATTTGACTGAGACACGGAACTTAGCTTTCTTGAACTCCAACATACAATACCTGATCCAAGCGTGAAGCAACAACCTGAGGTGCTTATATGATCTTCAAGTGATCCTGCCCAGTCACTATTAGTAATTTCAGAGATGAACTCCTCCTGAATCATACACCATATGGAAGTGTACCTTGAACATACGTTATGGTCCGTTTTACTGCTTTGAGATGATTTTGGTACGAGTCCCACAGTAGGGAGCCTCATATGAGAAGTTGGATTTATGAGTTCGAGGGTTCTGCCTCCCAATAAGAGAGTCTCTTAGGATAGATTCTTCCTTTGGACTTGTGCATAACAGGATTTCAGTTGGAAAGTGCAAATATCTTGATAGAATAGTAGCTGCATGCATTTCCGCAAAAATAACACATCAGCACCATATCATTCATCTCAAACGTGCCCTTCAGTTACTTTCTAAACTCTTTCAAAGGACCTGGATTGCTTCCAATGATAAGAATACCATCAACATAAATTGAAACAATTAGAATTTCAGCACATTCCTGCTTCACATACAGTGTTGCCTCATTGATACTCTTTTCAAATCCCAAGCAAAGCAAGTGACCATCAATTTTTGCGTACCAGGTTCTAGGAGCATATTTTAAGCCATATATTGCTTTTTTCAACAAATAAACTTGATCAGGCAATGCTTTTGAGATAGGCAAACAAGAAAAGAAAGGCGGCAAAACAAATCAAGACTAGTGAGCCAATGCTTTTGAGATAAACAAATAAAAAGAGAGGAGAAAAGAAACTAATGGCAATCCAAAAATCGGAGGGAACAACGCATCCCAAAAAGCTGAGTGAGAATCAAAAGCCTACTGCTTTTGGATGGATGTTATAACATTCACTGTTGAAATTAAGATGATTCATAAATCATATGATCTTTGGTGCTCTTACAGTCTCTTGAGTCCCTTACAGTTACGCAGCTTATGAATAAGTGAGATTGAGCTACTCTAGAGACTCAGTAGTCTGAACAAAAATTGATCTCGGCATTTTGGTTCCATGAGAACTTGAAAGAAGGATAATTAAGAATCAAGGACGAATGAAAGTGCCGGTCCAATGTGCTAAACAGAAAGAAGATACAAACTGTCATTTACTCAACAGAAAAACTGTGATATACCAAGCAGAAATGAACTCTCCCTTATGATCCACTAAACAGAAGAACAGAACCTAAAACAAACAAATGCAGATAAATAACAGAACCATCTAATACGTAACAAGACCCGAACTCGGACTATGACATCAAAATTTTGAACTTCGTATTGCGAGAGGCTTCCATAGAGAAAGCCCTCTCCAAAAATAGGCGTATGCCGCTTTAGGCTGCGAGCACACGGTATTCTTTAGTAAAAGGCGAAAGAATAGTTCGCTCTGTGCTCACAGCACGGCTCCGTGACTGACTGCAAACTCACGCGTGGCTTTATATATAGAATAGGCAGGTGACGCTTCTGTGTATTTCTCGATGCGGGACATTTTTCTGATTCTTAACTTGCATTTTTAATGTAGCATAGCAGTTCAGCACAATACGTCAATTTGATCCCTTAAGTTAGTTGTTGATGGCTTTTTTACGTGTCAATTTATCCGGTATTAATAAAATTGTCTATTATAAAAGGGGGGAAAAAGTATGACCAAAAGAATTTGCCTTGGGTTGGAAATAACATAACATATCAATTTTCTTGGCAACCATATAAGCTCTGAATTTATAGGTGTCATTTTTCTTAACGGGTTCTTATTACGAACAAATACAGCAAAACATTTGGTGATATATTTGCACGCCTGAGCGTCCTCTAAATTTTATCCATAAATAATCCTCTCTGATTCGATAGTCTTAGCTTGATTTCTCATCCTCAACTTATCTGCTACTTCTCTGTTCTTTCCCCCCCCCCCCCCCTTTCAAATTCATTCAAATAGATAATGGTCAAACATACTCCCTTCGATCTTAATCTACTTCATGATTCTCAAAAAATGATATTTAGCATTCTCAAAGAAAAATATATAGCTTTTCAATTTGCACATTACTAAAATTAATTTCCATAATGAAGTACCCTATTAGAATCAAAAGCATAATGAGAACAACAATAAATGAAGGAAGGAGGAGCATAATTGAAAAAATATAGATTTTATATCTTCTATATTTTGGACCAAGCTACTTTGTCCTATAATTAGAACCAAATAGGGTAGTATTACCTAAGCCAGCATTAACATACGACAGAGGCAGCCAAACAAATCAAGAACACCAGGGCAAGCCAATGCTTTTGAGATACGAGAAAGAAAATAACAAACAACAACAACACATATAATCCAGAAGTCAAAAGCAACAAAAGTCAGAATCAAAAGGTTCGCTGCTTATAAATGAAGGCTATGATATTCACTGTTAAGCCTAGGATAATTCATAAATTATGGCCTTTGGCGCTGTCACAATCTCTCAAGTACCGGACAGTTATGCAGCTTAAGAATAAAGAAGGAAATATTCTACAGAGTTACTGAACAAAATTAATCTCAGCAAATTTTTCCTTTTCGCCGCGAGCCCGTCCTGTTAAATCTAAAATTTTGAGAGCCTTATCGCTTTGTATCTTGTCTAAATGGAATTCCCTGAATTAATGAGATGAAGAAATGTATTCCTCTCTGAATGTACACTATAATATTTCAGATGTGAATAGAATCTCCATTAATAGACCGACAATTAGTAAGAAGGTTCATGAAAGTGCACTGTGAGGACCTTCCAAGTATGAGACGAAAAAATCGTTTAAGGAAAATCCCATCAATCCGACATATTATAAAGAACCAATCCATCATCAACTGAACAGAATTTTAGCAAACCTTATAACTTGCATTAGCAAGAGGCTTCCACAGCGGGAAACCCCTCTCCAAAAATAGGCGTATGTCGCTTTAAGCGGCGAGCACACGGTATTCTTTAGTAAAAGGCGAAAGAATAGTTCGCTCTGTGCTCACCGCACGGCTCCGTGGCTGAGAAGCACGGAAGTGTTGCTTCATATACTAGAGAGATAGCTGCTGCTTCTATGTACTTGTCGATGTGGGCCTCTTCCGATGTCATTGAGGATTGAAAACTTGAAATTATTCTCTGGGACTTGAAATTTACTCAAAGACCAGTAAGTAATTATATTACATGTGCAGGAACTAGGAAGTTCAATTCTTATAATAAAAGCTAGAAAAAATATACATAAAAACAACTACTAAATGCAGTTATGCACAAATGCTGCAATGTTGTTAAGTCATGTCACATTTGAGAAGCAAGGAAAGCATACCAAATAGAAGAACAATGAGGGTTTTCAATATGATCTTGTGTTTAATCAATCCCTAAAATCATAATCAGTCACTGCCGAAATTAAAATAACGTTAGAAAGAAAATTGGAGGTATTATTATTAAACCATGCATGTATTACATTTAAGAGTATTCAAAACCAAACTGAACTATTCACATTATTGCACTAAACTATTCAATCGAATGTGAACTGAACAAAAATCGTATACTGTTAAGATTTCGTCGGTTTAAAGCTTGTAGGACCTGATGAGTCAAGCCTCAACCAAACTTTGATATACTTATTTCATGCAGACTCATTGTTTTATATAACCCATTCACTAATAAATTAAGCCTAAACCACTTTTTGACTGAGAATGGATTATACTTCATTATAGTTATCAACAAGAATTGTAGGGGAAGGGATTAACACCCACATTTAGGTATACGTTTGGTACGAGGGAAAATGAGGGGAGAAGAAGGAAAATTTTAATAAGCTCAATATAAAAAATTAAAAAGTTGGAGTTAAAAACTTTTAATTAATTTTTATTACTCTTTTATGTTACTTCTTCTCTTATTAAAATTTCAAAACCTCACTTTTCTAATTTTTTAAATAGAGCCCATTAAAATTTTTCTTCCCCTCCTCTCCTCTCCATTTTCCTCATACCAAACAGTACCTTAGTGTCGGATAGTGTTTCAAATAAAATTACCTCCAGTAAGAAAATATGTGTGCTTAACAAAAAAAGACTTGCAATAAAATATAGCTCATGCTACTTGCATGTATAATTTCCCGTATTTATTGATAACTAGGTATATGATTTTTTTTAGGATATAGGATCAATGTTCATAACTATAATGAATGATGATGTCTGTGAGCGGAAGAAATTTAAATTTTTCATATACAAAATCAGTGACGTACAAACTGAAAAACATTTTGGTGAATTGTATATGTTATAATGGATATTATTCTATATGTTTAACACAAAGTTGAGTTCGATAGCAAATTAGGAAAAAAAAATGCAAGAAAAACCTTTAATTTTAAATAAAGATGTTTGACTCGTAAATACATGCAGCCCACTATAACACTGTCATGAAAAAACGAAGAAAAAAATAGAAAATATATGTATATATCCTCAGGCCATGTCTTATGGTTCGATCCAAACTAATCAAAATTAATCCAAATAAACTAGAAATCAAACCAAACAATTTTATTTAAATAAATAATTAAATATACCATTTTGAGCTAAAAAAAACTAAATAAAAGGGGAAACAAATCCCAAAAACTCTTTCTCTACTAAAGTCAGCGACTTGATTTTGTTGTCTTGAAATAACTTGCATCTTCAGTTTCGAAGAATAACACATGAAATTTTGAATGTGGAAGGAAATTAAACTTGCTCCTTTGTTACTTTGAGTATGTTTCAGCATGTCCAAGAGATTTTTGATTTTTTTTTTTTGGTATAGCTCTGAATTATTTTGAGTTTGAAATTAATTTTTGTCAGACTATAAATATTAAAATTAAAACCCTTTCAACAAATACGCTTCTCATTATTTGAATTTGTATTATCTTTTTACAAAGGTGAAACCACTGACTATTATCTCAACCAACGGCTTATTGGTAAACTTTTGAATATTTTTTATTCCATATAAAAGAAAAACAATAATATTAAATCCTATGCTATGCAAAACCTGACAAATATTAAATCCTCAGCTTCCATCGGCAGCCATGGAGCCATTCTGGAATGTCAATCATAATATGTTTTTTTTCATTGATCATAACACAGATAACTTCCTACCGTTGAAACAAAAAGTTCAGTAAATGCTCGTTGGACCACGCATAAAAATTGAGTTGACAACTGTATTGTTCTGTCCCAGTAATTTTGGAATACACGTTTTCTAAATCAATGAGTGCCATTATTTCTCTTCATTAAAATAATGAATCAAATTAGGAAAAACGTTTATTTTTTTGTACTTGTTTCGAAATGAAAAAGTTCTTATTTCATACTTGGTTTAAAAGATGCAAAACAAGGGAAAATTATAACGACTTCGCTACAAATAATAATTAATGAGAATCAAATGTCTAAAATCTATCTATCTACTTTCTACTTGAAATCTCATATTACCCGGTAGATAAATGGGTCGTGTTACCGGGTCCCTTGAATTTCATTTACCTTTTTTTTTTTAATAATTTGCCTGCGGTCGACGTTACATTTTACTCTGGTCATAGGAAAGTATCCTATCGTTATGGGGAACCTTTTGATTTTTCTCATGTGCTATCGTCCACTTTCCAATGGTGTCTACGTCTTCTAACGTCTCAACAAGGTGAGGCTTCAACTATCTTGTGGTAGCAGATTTAGAGTTTACATCTTTGCTTGATTTCTCCCTCTTCTTTCAGGCATCTCAATAAGATGAATCTGCATTCAACTGTTTTGTAGTAGCCGTTGATTTCTCCCTTAAAACACATTTTAAATTTTAATTTTAATTTCTTCTATTTTGATTTTTATGATGGTGTTCCTCCTTCAATTTTTTATTTTCTTAGAAAGGGACGCAGAAGCGAAACTTGCTGGAACTAATGGGATGTGATGCGAACAGTTTTGGATAGAAGGATACTGATGGGAGGAAGACACATAAGGCATTGAGAGACAAGTACGGTTCGGAGGGGTACAAACAAATAGGGATAGAAACAGGTCAAGCTTTGTTCTTAATAGGCTAGGCCTATTTAGTAACATGCTGGCCTGAGCCTAGCCTGTGACTTGTAATAAGCCTTTTTTTTTTTAACATGAGCCTGGTCTGTATAAAAGTTTGGCTTGGCTTGAACCTGTTAAAAAAAACCTATAATTTTAAAATTTTCAAAATGCACAGTAAAAAATACATAGGCTAATAAAAAATATAAAATATATGTACTACATAATAATTATTTTTTATTATTACCTTTTATTTAAATTTTAATGTTATAAGTAATATTTCAAATCTTAATTATAGTTAACATTATTGAAAACAAGTTATAATTATATATCAAAATTTAAAGTAAGATTAGATATAAGTACAAAATAAAAATTAAAAATAAGATAAAAAAACAGACTAGGCCTAACAGGCTTTCGAAAAAGCCTAGGTTTGGCCTATTAGGCTAAACATGCTATCAAAAAAAACTTGAGCATTTTTCTATTTTGAAACAAATCAAGCCAAATACAGACCAGGCTACAAACTACCTGTTTCTATCCCTACAAACAAATCGCATGACTAAAGTCCCCATTATGGGAATTATTTCCTTCTATTATCATGCTTCTTTTCTGCAACAAACGCACTCTAAGAATTTTTTTTTTTTTGGTTGATTTTGATAGGCTACTGACGGCAAAATGAAGGCTACCTGAACGAGAATATGTATTTCTAATCTACTGATTAAGGACAGACATCATACTCCCTCCGTCCTTTATTATAAGAGACGAATAACCGAATTACGTTGATCAAAAAGCAGTTAAAATTAGTTAAGAACAATCAATGTGTAAAAAATATAATTTTTTTCTAAAAATGCCCTCATTAATGAGGAGAGAGCATGAGAGAAAACAATTAAATTATTGAAAAAAAGAGAAGTGGGAGGAAAAGAGAGTGTGAGTTGGAGACAATAAATATGGGTAAAATAAGAAATTAACACAAAAAAGTAGAGACAACTTTTAAGTGTCTCTTATATATAAGAACATGCCATAAACATCAAATGTCTCTTATAATAAAGAACGGAGGGAGTAGTTACTTGTATCTTTCTCCAAATAGCTATTAATAACGGCATGAATTTACCGATTTATGAATTAATCTACTCATTTGTAAATGAGAATATATGTATTGCAGTAACTTAATAATGTTTTGTCTCATATGATATGTTATATATTAGGCTGATTTATCAAAATAGCATGGATTTTACTTGTTTGCTAGCTCGAATCCGTGGCTTTGGTAGAAGCGTATTGCAGACAATCCAAATAGCTGCTAGACTCATTCTGGACGCAAGAACTTTTCTCGATAAATTATAAAACAATGAAATTTGAATTTCTTTTTGATAAAATCAGTCTAGAGTTTTCAATTAAAAGACATTTATGTTCTCCATAAAATGGGGCATGAATCACTTTTCCAAAGTTAAAAGCAACTGTATCCAACTCTTAAGGGGTCACTCAAACTCAGGAACTCACTCATCACCAGTTCCTCCCCACCAATCCTACCAACTAAGAGTGTGTTTGGGATTACATTTTATGATCTCAAACTGACTTTTCCCAGCAAAACTAGCTTCTGATTATAATTTTTGTTTGGAATTATGATAGAACAAAATGAACTTCATGAAAATAAGTAGCTTTTGGTTGAAGTTATATTTTGTTGCTTGTGGGATGCATCACGATGGGGTGAGAAAAAATAAGCTTTGTGAAAATGGGATACACTCTCTCTTACCTCAAAAGAAATGCCATTTACATAGAAAATGATCATACTATCCATATTTATTTGTTGCATATAATAAAATTTATTTCCTTTTTAGTCATTTTATATCCAAACTTACTTTTTCATCAATCATCAAAACAAGTGTCAGCTTTTCAAACTGATTTTTTTACAAAATCCAGTCCAAACATAAATTACATTACACTATCTGACTTTTATTCAATCTGACTTCTGTAAAAGTCAGATTGAAAAAAAAGTTACTTCTCCACCGCTAATCTAAACACATCCTAAATTATTCTAGAGGAAAATGCGGGATGCCCATTTCTATCTACCACGAATTCTATTTGTAGGAATCCTATGATCTTAATTATTATATATGAAATTTTGTGATTGATTTCATGGTCATTTAAATTTTAATTATGTATCAAAAAGTTTTAATTCTTGCATAGCTGTATGTATAATTATAAATTTACATGCAAATTTTATCATCCACCCTTGCAACGCACGGGTAGAATTTCTATTTCTAGTTTATAAGAAATCATAGCATCTGTAAACCATAAGCAATTATTAATTTTATTCTGTTCAATTTTTATGTTTTTTTAAATCTTCAATATATTTTATTGATTTCTTGCATTTAAAAAAATTAAGTTTTAAATATTAAAAATTAAATATAAATTTTTTAAGTTATTCAGAAGAATTTTTTTTTGGGGGGTGGGAAGTAGTTAACAGTTAGAGAAATTAATTTGGACAATGATTTATTTTCAGAATCCTAGGTCAATAATATATTTTCGTGGCAAAAAATTAAAAAAAAATTGCATTACGTTACTTTTCTTTTATCGGTAAAGCTCAAAAATATTCAGAGAAAAAGGAACCCTCTCCACGTCACTTCGTCGGCCGCTACAGTTGAAAGAGAAGCCAACACGAGAAAAGATGAATAGTGGACGGAGCTGGGGATGTTATGAACCGAAGCTTCTGCGACGCCCCAGCAGATTCTAAATTCTTCTCTCTCTTTCTCCCTCTCCCTGCAAGCAATCACCAGTTAGGTTTCATCTTGATCCTTGCCCAGAAAACCCTTAATCCTAATAGCTTTTGAAATTCTGTTTTTTCTGTCGAATGCTATAGCCCAAATGGGTTCGTCGGAGATCGAGGTGGTGTCATCGGACTCTAAAACCCCGAAAATTCCCGATATACCTCCTGTAGTAGACGTGTTTTCTGCCTGTTCTTGTGGGGACTTTGAGAAATTGAGGTGGTTTGTGGAACAAGAAGGTGCCTCCGTTTCTGTACCTGATTCCAATGGCTATTATGCTCTCCAATGGGCATCCCTTAATAACTTTCCAGATATTGTGCAGTATCTCATTAAGGTACTCCCATGCTTTTTAATCATTTTTCTTAGTAAGTGATAATGCGAATGTGAGCTCAGCTTTGATGATAAAATATTGGGCTTGGTGAAATTTTGAACTGATTCACTTTCTTATGCATGAGGAAGGGAGTCATTTTTTTTTCCCCGTCATTTGTTTAGCCATTATGGTTAATAGAAGCAACAGTTGTAAGTAAGGGTGTCTGCACGCTAAATTGCTATTCTGACAAGGCATAGATGGGCTATGTCACGTGTCGGCTTACCTTTTTTTTTGGCCCTCTAAAACTCTGTCTGGCTGTTTTCCTGATTCTTGAAGCACGGGGCCGATGTCAACGCTACTGATCACCTGCAACAGACGGCACTACACTGGGCGGCAGTTCATGGGGCAACTCCAGTGGCTGATTTGCTCTTGGAGAACGGTGCTTGGCTTGAGGCTGCTGATATACATGGATACAGGGTATTCATTTATCTGTTTGGAGAAGTTGGTTTTTTTACGTGGTTTGATTTAGTTATTATTTTTTTAAAAAAAATTTTGGTTGCTTTGTCATGGGATGGAATATATAATGTTGCTTAGTCTAAAGTGCCAGTTTCCCTGTATTCAATAAGATGGAACCTGCCCCCTCGGTATATGTTGATTACATTGTTTCTTGTATGGTGCAGGCAGTTCACTTTGCTGCTCAATATGGACAAACAGCTTTCTTAAATCACATCGTTGCAAAGTACAATGCTGACTTTGATGTACCTGATAATGAGGGGCGAAGTCCTCTTCATTGGTATGCCATCAAGCTTTGGATTGTTATGCCTGGTGACAGTCATTTGTGCCTTGTTTTGTAAATACTCCCCTCAAGCTTAAACACATATACTTGGTTGCCAATGTTGTTTCTGTCAAACGTAGTCTTGTTTAAGAGAATGGCCGGCTGGAAAATTATGTTTTTATCTATATGAGAATTATGTGCATGTTGAAAAAGCTATTTCATCAGAAGGGAAAAAAAATGAAAATCCTTGCTAATGAAATTAAGAATGACAAGATAATCAAGTGGTGCTTTTCTTGAAGGAAAAATTATATATTTTGAACTTTGTGCAAGTATTGAAGCTTTGGAAATTGAACTTCTGTGAAATGCAGATTAAGCATAATGAGACCATTTCACTGGACATTTCATGTTATTTTTGTCTTTGTTGATCTTCACTATCTGTTTTATCAGTCTTTAGTGCAAGCTCAGTACTTAATACTGTAATTTTGAACCAGAGAATCCAGTAAACATCATTTTTCCTTCGTTTAAAAAAGTTGTGTTATACTTCTGGTTGGTAAATTTAACGCACTTCTGTTTTGGTAATAACCATGGCTGCATATGAATAGGACTAATTTTGTTGAAGATGTCGACTATCTTTGTTAGATTCTTGTATCCTTTATTCTTTTAGTTCTTCAAACAGGGCTGCTTATAAGGGGTTTGCTGATACAATCCGATTGCTTCTATTCCGGGATGCATGCCAAGAGAGACAAGATAAAGATGGTATGCGACACTGATCTTTGGTTTCTGTTCATTTGTATAATTTCTCAATCAATTGCTCTGCACATTATAAGCCCTTTCTTATAGTTTTAAGTTTTTGGTGAAGTTTGACTGATTTGATGTTGGTGGTCTATTTGATGCTGAGGTGAGCTATCACTTCCCCGGGCGGATGTTCTCTGTGGTTAATATTTTATAGTGTGTATTGGATAAACCTTGCAAGAATAATGGCATCAAAGGTAGAACCATTCTGTAATTTGCTAGTGTAAAGCTTTCTAATGTACTCCCTCTAGTTCAAAGTATAAGCATTAAATAACTAAATCACGCAACCCAAAAAGTTGGTCAAAATTAGTTAAAGACAATAAATATGTAAAAAATGCAACTTATTTTCCTAAAACACCCTTATTTATGGAAAGGGTAAGTGAGAGAGAGAATGAGGGGGGAAGAGATATGAGAGAGACATATAATTAATTAGGGGTAAAAATGAAAAAAATGCATTAAATGATTAGAAAAATCCAAATTGTATCTTATACAAAAAAATCAAGCCCCTTCAAAGATTTGATGCTTATATTTTGAGCTGGAGGGAGTGTTCTTTCACGTATATCTACTGATGCATCTGTTTTAACAATGGTTTTGTATTTCAAGATGCTGGAGAAACATTTTCTGTTGCTAGATTTCTTTTTATAATGCATGTAAATTTTTACAATGTAGCTCACTTTTATATTTGATGAAGACTGTTCTATACGAGTTTGGAAGCTATAATTATTTGTTACACTGGATTGGTGTTGCTTTCTTAAGTTATTATAACTAGAAAAAGATGTTTGTTCCCAAATCTATGGGTTAACTTAGAGTTATATTAGTCATTTTAGTTTTAAAGGAGACGGTACTCAATAAAACTACAGGTTGTACGCCGTTGCACTGGGCTGCACTAAGAGGAAATGCAGAGGTATGCACTGTGCTTGTACACTCAGGCACAAAGAAAGAACTGGCGGTGAAGGACAATGCTGGAAAAACTCCTGTACAGCTTGCACATGATAAAGGTCATCGGCATGTCACCTTTTTCCTTGTACGTAACAGTGTATTCATGAGGCTTTTGGTTGTATATTTTCTTGCTAAAACATCATTCATGAGACTTCCAAAAATGAGTAGGAGTAACCATCATTGCATGTAGTTCTTCTGTTGCATGCTCTTGAAGGAGATTTCGGAGATGCAAATGTTTTATATACGTATGTATTTACTTAGCGTAGAAGGAAACAAAGTGTCAAAAAAGAAAAAGAAAAAGAAAAAAAGAAATTATTGAAGGCCTCATTTCCATGAGCTTATGGGCGATGATCTGGATTAACATGGTAAAAAGGGAAATTTCTGAAGTTAATCTTTGAGTAACATCTGATGTGTAAGTTGTAATTAATATAAGATATTAGTTGATTGCGGTTAGTTAAGGGAATAAGTAATAATAGCCATTAGTTGAGGTAGTTTAGTTGTCAACTCCTTTATAAAGGAGTCCAATTGGAATATGGCTTATGCTTGTTGACTAATCAGAGTATTATTCAGTTTAATCTCTCTCCCCCCGCTCCTCTCTTCTTTCCTTTTTCTCTCTTTCACTATCCATCAACATCCTTATTCGTTTATCATCAAATTACTCTTCAAATGTAGAAGCCCGAACTTGCTGATTTTATTGTTTATAGTTTTGATTTTTTAAAATTTCAGATGATGATTCAGGACTAGACATTATTAGCTTGGTCCTGGGAATGAAATACCCAGCTTTTCTTATTTATTATAATATTCTTGTTTTTTCCCCCATGTTGGGTTTGTTATAGCTACAAGTTGAAAGGGTCTAAGTGAGGACATGCCAATGTCAGATAGTTTTAACATGAAATGCACGAATCCAAGATAAATTATTAGTCAGGGTTTCACTTTGTTTAGTATATAAAAATTTATATCTTATAGTTGAGATGTCTGTTGAACTATTGTAACTTTTATCCTTTTACATAACATAGTTTAGTAGTATTTTGTAATATTGTATGTCCTGAAGTGTACTGAAAACCAGATTAGACTAATTGTTTCAACTAAAAAACTAGTGTAAACCCGTACTTTAGTCTGGTCCGGAGCTAGGTCAAAAAATGGATGATAACAACAACAAAACTTTATCCCACTAAGTAGGGTTGATCACATGTATCTCATGACACCATTGAGCTCTATCACCCCAAATTTTTCTTATTTATGAAAACTTGTTACTACCATTGCAGTTATTCATTACTGATCCTGTAAATAATCTAGCCATAGTGCTACCGGGAAATTCTTGTTCTGCTAAGTTGGTTGTGTTTAAAATAATGATGTGAAGCCTGGGTGCAGCAGAAGTTAATAATTGGGGAGAATCTTACTGCCAGTTTGAAAGTACCGAAGGAATGTGTAGGAAGTAGCATTTGATTGATGTAAATTACTTTTGTCATTTGTAGTTAAGATATCTGCATTTCAACACAAATATTGGCTTTATAGCTGATAATGGTCTAATATATTGCAGTCTAATCAACAGAGAGCTCTAAGCAACCGCTGGAGAGACAAAATTTGTAGTGGGAGGATGGCAGATATCGGTTATGCTCCCATTTTATTTTGTATTATAATCTTTGAAATGTTCCTCTTCACCAACTCAGTTGTTGCAGGTCTTTCAAGAACTTTTTTACAATTTTTTACATATTTTGTATCTTTATTGTAATATTTCTTTGAATATTTCAAAGATTGAATCGTTTCCTCGCTCTCCAGGTTCTAGTTTTCAAAAGATTACTGCTGTTGTCGGTCTTTGGGCTTGGACTGCTCTTCCCTGGCAGTTGGTTCCTTGATTATGTTCTACAGGTGCAGTAGGTAAAATTTCTGTCTTACATGAATCTTCTTTCTTCTCTTCATTTTTATGCATCTCTCTGGTTTGAACAGACATTCTCTGCTGATGTAGCTGTTATTTTCACGTGAATGCTTTGATGAAAAGTCAAGAAACTAAGATCTCAGTTCCAAGTTCTGCGGTTTGGACCTAGCACTGTAAAATTTGACTAGCATGTATTTTGTATTTTGATGTATTTTGTTTTCCCCCCATTTTGATGGTTTATTCGAACTTAATTATGCTAAGATGAGTTAAAGGAGAATCATGTCTCTTTATCCTTTACCTTTCTCTTCTCCGTGTTGTGGTTGTTATATGATTTTTATTAATATATTCTTCTCTTCTTTCTCCGAATTCACTATTATTTTTTCCTTTTATTTTGAGAAGACTGGTTCTTTCTGTTAGTCAACAGTCAACGCATTGCTAAAATCGCTGGGATTGATGCATACTTCCTTTTTTCTACTTTGTCTTTATCTTTTGTTATTTAGTTATTAGGTTTTGGCTTGCATTGTTTAGTGATTTTAAGTGCTTACGAGTGCTATATCATCATTTAACAACGCACAAAGTACTGAAGCGGGCCTGATATAAAACCTATAACTTGTGGCCGTGGTCTTTGCCACTTTAGCGAGAACTTAATAGTAAAGAATTATAAATTGCAGCCAATTACTTGATCTTAGATTCTTTTAACTTGTAGGGCCTTCCCAAATTTTCTGGTTATTACCATGTCAAGTTCTAGAACTTTGAGATGAGATAACTAAATATCTGAAATAGGAATTTTCATTTTACTTGAACCTACCAACAATGATATTGAGAGGACATGTACATCAATGTGTGTGGAGCAGGAGGACCGCTTAATGCCTATTGGTAAAGTGCCTTTTTCTTTTGGATTTGTCTTACAAGTAAGAAATTCAGACAGTTAGTTTAATTGCGTTATTTTTATCTTTTGACTTTTCGAAGACATTCATATGACTTGCATTGCTTTATGCCATACTGTGCCAACGGGCTTGATGATACCAACTTCCTACGCTATCTGAATTTTTACCATATATGCTTATTACATGATCTAGTTTTGCCAAACGTGTTTTTATTTATAGTTGCCAACGTCAGAATTTTCTTAATGTTATTTGCACTTTTGTGCAGTAAAGATCCTGGTTATATAAAACGACCAGGAGATTCAGGTGCTCATAGTGATGCAGAGGTATGCAATGTTCTCACATGTAATCCCTTGTCTATAAAAAGGTTGCTCCAAATTGTGATGGTCATGTTTAAGAAATAGTTTGCACCAGAGTCAGGTTTTAGCAAGAGAACCTTCAAATTATGTGGGCATCTTATCTGTGAGCATAGCGTCAATGAGGTAGTAAAGATATGATTTCGTGAACAGTAGAATTATATTTCATGTATTGTAACTTGAATGACATCTAGTTATCAGGTTCTTCACTGCATTTGATTTGAACAATAAATGGATTGACCATGCATGACAGTTTATATCTGTTCCTTTCAGACAAAACAATCATTGATGCAACTCTGGGTTTTCTTTTGAAACTCAATGGGAGATTATGAGTATTTATATCTTGATATGAACTGTAATTCTTACTGGATTATGAACAAATCTACTTGTTTTATTAACCAGAAAACGTGCTAATATTATATTTGGCGTTTTGTAGGATCCTTTATTGAATATTGACCTGAACAGCTCCTCTGTTTGGACAGGAAATTGGTCTCAACTTTGCCCTACCTGCAAGGTTTTTTTTTTTGGTGCATTTGTTTGGGTATTGGATGGAAGTACTGTTGAGTGCTAATTTGCAGTTAGAGTTTACTTTTTCAAGAACTCAAGTTTATGTAATACTCATTGTCTGCTTTTCTGGAATTGCATAATCAGATAATAAGAGCTGTCCGATCTAAGCATTGCCCTACTTGTAAGCGTTGTGTGGAACAGTTGACCACCATTGCCCGTGGATATCTAACTGTGTGGGAAAGGTCAGGAATGTGGTATTTTAGTTTCCCCCGCAAGAACAATTAATTCTTGTGGAGAATTTTGCTGATTGTTCTTTTTTCCTATTTACTTACAAAAGACGGATGGCTCATAGCACCAGGATTACTGTCCTTGTGGGTACTTTGGACTTGGAAATGA
>NW_021635540.1:0-54437 GCF_004799145.2 Neltuma alba | reverse complement strand
ATTTGGACAATGATTTATTTTCAGAATCCTAGGTCAATAATATATTTTCGTGGCAAAAAATTAAAAAAAAATTGCATTACGTTACTTTTCTTTTATCGGTAAAGCTCAAAAATATTCAGAGAAAAAGGAAACCCTCTCCAGTCACTTCGTCGGCCGCTACAGTTGAAAGAGAAGCCAACACGAGAAAAGATGAATAGTGGACGAGCTGGGGATGTTATGAACCGAAGCTTCTGCGACGCCCCAGCAGATTCTAAATTCTTCTCTCTCTCTTTCTCCTCTCTCCCTGCAAGCAATCACCAGTTAGGTTTCATCTTGATCCTTGCCAGAAAACCCTTAATCCTAATAGCTTTTGAAATTCTGTTTTTTCTGTGTCGAATGCTATAGCCCAAATGGGTTCGTCGGAGATCGAGGTGGTGTCATCGGACTCTAAAACCCCGAAAATTCCCGATATACCCTCCTGTAGTAGACGTGTTTTCTGCCTGTTCTTGTGGGGACTTTGAGAAATTGAGGTGGTTTTTGGAACACAAGAAGGTGCCTCCGTTTCTGTACCTGATTCCAATGGCTATTATGCTCTCCAATGGGCATCCCTTAATAACTTTCCAGATATTGTGCAGTATCTCATTAAGGTACTCCCATGCTTTTTAATCATTTTTCTTAGTAAGTGATAATGCGAATGTGAGCTCAGCTTTGATGATAAAATATTGGGCTTGGTGAAATTTTGAACTGATTCACTTTCTTATGCATGAGGAAGGGAGTCTTTTTTTTTCCCCGTCATTTGTTTAGCCATTATGGTTAATAGAAGCAACAGTTGTAAGTAAGGGTGTCTGCACGCTAAATTGCTATTCTGACAAGGCATAGATGGGCTATGTCACGTGTCGGCTTACCTTTTTTTTTGGCCCTCTAAAACTCTGTCTGGCTGTTTTCCTGATTCTTGAAGCACGGGGCCGATGTCAACGCTACTGATCACCTGCAACAGACGGCACTACACTGGGCGGCAGTTCATGGGGCAACTCCAGTGGCTGATTTGCTCTTGGAGAACGGTGCTTGGCTTGAGGCTGCTGATATACATGGATACAGGGTATTCATTTATCTGTTTGGAGAAGTTGGTTTTTTACGTGGTTTGATTTAGTTATTATTTTTTTAAAAAAAATTTGGTTGCTTTGTCATGGGATGGAATATATAATGTTGCTTAGTCTAAAGTGCCAGTTTCCCTGTATTCAATAAGATGGAACCTGCCCCCTCGGTATATGTTGATTACATTGTTTCTTGTATGGTGCAGGCAGTTCACTTTGCTGCTCAATATGGACAAACAGCTTTCTTAAATCACATCGTTGCAAAGTACAATGCTGACTTTGATGTACCTGATAATGAGGGGCGAAGTCCTCTTCATTGGTATGCCATCAAGCTTTGGATTGTTATGCCTGGTGACAGTCATTTGTGCCTTGTTTTGTAAATACTCCCCTCAAGCTTAAACACATATACTTGGTTGCCAATGTTGTTTCTGTCAAACGTAGTCTTGTTTAAGAGAATGGCCGGCTGGAAAATTATGTTTTTATCTATATGAGAATTATGTGCATGTTGAAAAAGCTATTTCATCAGAAGGGAAAAAAAAGAAAATCCTTGCTAATGAAATTAAGAATGACAAGATAATCAAGTGGTGCTTTTCTTGAAGGAAAAATTATATATTTTGAACTTTGTGCAAGTATTGAAGCTTTGGAAATTGAACTTCTGTGAAATGCAGATTAAGCATAATGAGACCATTTCACTGGACATTTTCATGTTATTTTTGTCTTTGTTGATCTTCACTATCTGTTTTATCAGTCTTTAGTGCAAGCTCAGTACTTAATACTGTAATTTTGAACCAGAGAATCCAGTAAACATCATTTTTCCTTCGTTTAAAAAAGTGTGTGTTATACTTCTGGTTGGTAAATTTAACGCACTTCTGTTTTGGTAATAACCATGGCTGCATATGAATAGGACTAATTTTGTTGAAGATGTCGACTATCTTTGTTAGATTCTTGTATCCTTTATTCTTTTAGTTCTTCAAACAGGGCTGCTTATAAGGGGTTTGCTGATACAATCCGATTGCTTCTATTCCGGGATGCATGCCAAGAGAGACAAGATAAAGATGGTATGCGACACTGATCTTTGGTTTCTGTTCATTTGTATAATTTCTCAATCAATTGCTCTGCACATTATAAGCCCTTTCTTATAGTTTTAAGTTTTTGGTGAAGTTTGACTGATTTGATGTTGGTGGTCTATTTGATGCTGAGGTGAGCTATCACTTCCCCGGGCGGATGTTCTCTGTGGTTAATATTTTATAGTGTGTATTGGATAAACCTTGCAAGAATAATGGCATCAAAGGTAGAACCATTCTGTAATTTGCTAGTGTAAAGCTTTCTAATGTACTCCCTCTAGTTCAAAGTATAAGCATTAAATAACTAAATCACGCAACCCAAAAAGTTGGTCAAAATTAGTTAAAGACAATAAATATGTAAAAAATGCAACTTATTTTCCTAAAACACCCTTATTTATGGAAAGGGTAAGTGAGAGAGAGAATGAGGGGGGAAGAGATATGAGAGAGACATATAATTAATTAGGGGTAAAAATGAAAAAAATGCATTAAATGATTAGAAAAATCCAAATTGTATCTTATACAAAAAAATCAAGCCCCTTCAAAGATTTGATGCTTATATTTTGAGCTGGAGGGAGTGTTCTTTCACGTATATCTACTGATGCATCTGTTTTAACAATGGTTTTGTATTTCAAGATGCTGGAGAAACATTTTCTGTTGCTAGATTTCTTTTTATAATGCATGTAAATTTTTACAATGTAGCTCACTTTTATATTTGATGAAGACTGTTCTATACGAGTTTGGAAGCTATAATTATTTGTTACACTGGATTGGTGTTGCTTTCTTAAGTTATTATAACTAGAAAAAGATGTTTGTTCCCAAATCTATGGGTTAACTTAGAGTTATATTAGTCATTTTAGTTTTAAAGGAGACGGTACTCAATAAAACTACAGGTTGTACGCCGTTGCACTGGGCTGCACTAAGAGGAAATGCAGAGGTATGCACTGTGCTTGTACACTCAGGCACAAAGAAAGAACTGGCGGTGAAGGACAATGCTGGAAAAACTCCTGTACAGCTTGCACATGATAAAGGTCATCGGCATGTCACCTTTTTCCTTGTACGTAACAGTGTATTCATGAGGCTTTTGGTTGTATATTTTCTTGCTAAAACATCATTCATGAGACTTCCAAAAATGAGTAGGAGTAACCATCATTGCATGTAGTTCTTCTGTTGCATGCTCTTGAAGGAGATTTCGGAGATGCAAATGTTTTATATACGTATGTATTTACTTAGCGTAGAAGGAAACAAAGTGTCAAAAAAGAAAAAGAAAAAGAAAAAAAGAAATTATTGAAGGCCTCATTTCCATGAGCTTATGGGCGATGATCTGGATTAACATGGTAAAAAGGGAAATTTCTGAAGTTAATCTTTGAGTAACATCTGATGTGTAAGTTGTAATTAATATAAGATATTAGTTGATTGCGGTTAGTTAAGGGAATAAGTAATAATAGCCATTAGTTGAGGTAGTTTAGTTGTCAACTCCTTTATAAAGGAGTCCAATTGGAATATGGCTTATGCTTGTTGACTAATCAGAGTATTATTCAGTTTAATCTCTCTCCCCCCGCTCCTCTCTTCTTTCCTTTTTCTCTCTTTCACTATCCATCAACATCCTTATTCGTTTATCATCAAATTACTCTTCAAATGTAGAAGCCCGAACTTGCTGATTTTATTGTTTATAGTTTTGATTTTTTAAAATTTCAGATGATGATTCAGGACTAGACATTATTAGCTTGGTCCTGGGAATGAAATACCCAGCTTTTCTTATTTATTATAATATTCTTGTTTTTTCCCCCATGTTGGGTTTGTTATAGCTACAAGTTGAAAGGGTCTAAGTGAGGACATGCCAATGTCAGATAGTTTTAACATGAAATGCACGAATCCAAGATAAATTATTAGTCAGGGTTTCACTTTGTTTAGTATATAAAAATTTATATCTTATAGTTGAGATGTCTGTTGAACTATTGTAACTTTTATCCTTTTACATAACATAGTTTAGTAGTATTTGTAATATTGTATGTCCTGAAGTGTACTGAAAACCAGATTAGACTAATTGTTTCAACTAAAAAACTAGTGTAAACCCGTACTTTAGTCTGGTCCTGAGCTAGGTCAAAAAATGGATGATAACAACAACAAAACTTTATCCCACTAAGTAGGGTTGATCACATGTATCTCATGACACCATTGAGCTCTATCACCCCAAATTTTTCTTATTTATGAAAACTTGTTACTACCATTGCAGTTATTCATTACTGATCCTGTAAATAATCTAGCCATAGTGCTACCGGGAAATTCTTGTTCTGCTAAGTTGGTTGTGTTTAAAATAATGATGTGAAGCCTGGGTGCAGCAGAAGTTAATAATTGGGGAGAATCTTACTGCCAGTTTGAAAGTACCGAAGGAATGTGTAGGAAGTAGCATTTGATTGATGTAAATTACTTTTGTCATTTGTAGTTAAGATATCTGCATTTCAACACAAATATTGGCTTTATAGCTGATAATGGTCTAATATATTGCAGTCTAATCAACAGAGAGCTCTAAGCAACCGCTGGAGAGACAAAATTTGTAGTGGGAGGATGGCAGATATCGGTTATGCTCCCATTTTATTTTGTATTATAATCTTTGAAATGTTCCTCTTCACCAACTCAGTTGTTGCAGGTCTTTCAAGAACTTTTTTACAATTTTTTACATATTTTGTATCTTTATTGTAATATTTCTTTGAATATTTCAAAGATTGAATCGTTTCCTCGCTCTCCAGGTTCTAGTTTTCAAAAGATTACTGCTGTTGTCGGTCTTTGGGCTTGGACTGCTCTTTCCCTGGCAGTTGGTTCCTTGATTATGTTCTACAGGTGCAGTAGGTAAAATTTCTGTCTTACATGAATCTTCTTTCTTCTCTTCATTTTTATGCATCTCTCTGGTTTGAACAGACATTCTCTGCTGATGTAGCTGTTATTTTCACGTGAATGCTTTGATGAAAAGTCAAGAAACTAAGATCTCAGTTCCAAGTTCTGCGGTTTGGACCTAGCACTGTAAAATTTGACTAGCATGTATTTTGTATTTTGATGTATTTGTTTTCCCCCCATTTTGATGGTTTATTCGAACTTAATTATGCTAAGATGAGTTAAAGGAGAATCATGTCTCTTTATCCTTTACCTTTCTCTTCTCCGTGTTGTGGTTGTTATATGATTTTTATTAATATATTCTTCTCTTCTTTCTCCGAATTCACTATTATTTTTTCCTTTTATTTTGAGAAGACTGGTTCTTTCTGTTAGTCAACAGTCAACGCATTGCTAAAAATCGCTGGGATTGATGCATACTTCCTTTTTTCTACTTTGTCTTTATCTTTTGTTATTTAGTTATTAGGTTTTGGCTTGCATTGTTTAGTGATTTTAAGTGCTTACGAGTGCTATATCATCATTTAACAACGCACAAAGTACTGAAGCGGGCCTGATATAAAACCTATAACTTGTGGCCGTGGTCTTTGCCACTTTAGCGAGAACTTAATAGTAAAGAATTATAAATTGCAGCCAATTACTTGATCTTAGATTCTTTTAACTTGTAGGGCCTTCCCAAATTTTCTGGTTATTACCATGTCAAGTTCTAGAACTTTGAGATGAGATAACTAAATATCTGAAATAGGAATTTTCATTTTACTTGAACCTACCAACAATGATATTGAGAGGACATGTACATCAATGTGTGTGGAGCAGGAGGACCGCTTAATGCCTATTGGTAAAGTGCCTTTTTCTTTTGGATTTGTCTTACAAGTAAGAAATTCAGACAGTTAGTTTAATTGCGTTATTTTCTATCTTTTGACTTTTCGAAGACATTCATATGACTTGCATTGCTTTATGCCATACTGTGCCAACGGGCTTGATGATACCAACTTCCTACGCTATCTGAATTTTTACCATATATGCTTATTACATGATCTAGTTTTGCCAAACGTGTTTTTATTTATAGTTGCCAACGTCAGAATTTTCTTAATGTTATTTGCACTTTTGTGCAGTAAAGATCCTGGTTATATAAAACGACCAGGAGATTCAGGTGCTCATAGTGATGCAGAGGTATGCAATGTTCTCACATGTAATCCCTATTGTCTATAAAAAGGTTGCTCCAAATTGTGATGGTCATGTTTAAGAAATAGTTTGCACCAGAGTCAGGTTTTAGCAAGAGAACCTTCAAATTATGTGGGCATCTTATCTGTGAGCATAGCGTCAATGAGGTAGTAAAGATGTGATTTCGTGAACAGTAGAATTATATTTCATGTATTGTAACTTGAATGACATCTAGTTATCAGGTTCTTCACTGCATTTGATTTGAACAATAAATGGATTTGACCATGCATGACAGTTTATATCTGTTCCTTTCAGACAAAACAATCATTGATGCAACTCTGGGTTTTCTTTTGAAACTCAATGGGAGATTATGAGTATTTATATCTTGATATGAACTGTAATTCTTACTGGATTATGAACAAATCTACTTGTTTTATTAACCAGAAAACGTGCTAATATTATATTTGGCGTTTTGTAGGATCCTTTATTGAATATTGACCTGAACAGCTCCTCTGTTTGGACAGGAAATTGGTCTCAACTTTGCCCTACCTGCAAGGTTTTTTTTTTTTGGTGCATTTGTTTGGGTATTTGATGGAAGTACTGTTGAGTGCTAATTTGCAGTTAGAGTTTACTTTTTCAAGAACTCAAGTTTATGTAATACTCATTGTCTGCTTTTCTGGAATTGCATAATCAGATAATAAGAGCTGTCCGATCTAAGCATTGCCCTACTTGTAAGCGTTGTGTGGAACAGTTTGACCACCATTGCCCGTGGATATCTAACTGTGTGGGAAAGGTCAGGAATGTGGTATTTTAGTTTTCCCCCGCAAGAACAATTAATTCTTGTGGAGAATTTTGCTGATTGTTCTTTTTTCCTATTTACTTACAAAAGACGGATGGCTCATAGCACCAGGATTACTGTCCTTGTGGGTACTTTGGACTTGGAAATGAGATGCGCTGTTTAACTTTGTCACTCTACTATAAAAGAAACAGTTTATTTATTTATCCTTTTCTCTCATTTCCAGCTTGCCTTAATGTCATAATGATTGTGCATCTTGCAGAGGAACAAAAGGGATTTCTTTATTTTTGTTTGCTTGGCAACTTTGACATCATTCATTAGCGGTGCTGTTACGGTTCAAAGTATTACTTAAAGAGCTCATTTTGCCTTGTCCTACATTGAAATCATATTGTATATCATTTTATTTGAATTTGAGACTATCCTTGTTTCCATCACAGGAATTTGGACATTACCGATAGGATTGTCAGAAGGAGAAACACGGGTCCATCATATGTTAGTACAGCATCCTGGGGCTATTGCATTTCTGGTGCTGGACACTTTTATTTTCATTGCTGCTGTAACTTTGACGTCAACACAGGCTTCAATGGTGAGTGCTTAAATCATTATCACGTTATTGCCATTGTTATTTTATTCGTAGCATATATATTATGTTCATTAGATTTTATTGCGTAACGAAGGTACAATACCCTAAACCCTTAACTTTCGGTGGTTCTAATATTTTAGCATCACTTCCCACAAGTCTACTTTCCATGAGGCCCCCAACATTCTCCTAGTCGATTTTCTTTGCAGTCCTCTAACACAATGAACTTGTGAAGCAACTTAGCCGCATACTTGTCAAATGAGAAACATTTGAAGTCGTCTAATATGAATGTACTAAAATTTATGTTTCTTAAACACCTTCAAGATAAGTAGCTGACGGGAGACCTTTTATGCTTTGTGCAGATAGCTCAGAATATCACCACAAATGAAGTGGCAAACTCTACCCGATATGGGTATCTTCGTGGTCCTGATGGGAAGTTTAGAAATCCATACAACCATGGTTGTTGGAAGAATTGTTCTGACTTCTTTTTTCAGGGCTATACGGATGATGACGGCATTGCTTGGCCTTCATTACAGCGGGTGGCGACGTAGAACAATTGTCCTTTGTGGCATCAGCACATCCTTGTATAAGATCATTCCGTTCTGTATTTCTAAATTGGCGAACATGTATTTTGATAGTAATTTGCGGGCAGGTTGGTCATGCTCTTCAGCTCTTGTATGTACATCGGAACGCAGAGCACAAATAAACAAAACATCCCATTTCTAGGTACCTGATTGGCATCAATTCTATGATTTTACCCCACTGCATTTAGGAGTGGCCTTGTGGAAGTTTTTTTTTTTTTTTGTTGGGGTGTGGGGGGTGTGGAATCAGATATATGTTGGAAGTGCATCCAAGGGACTCGAACTGGTGATAGTTGTCTTGTGTGTGTGTTGTGTGTGCAGCTTTTTGTTTTGTTTTTTTATAAAAAAATTTTTTTGGGGGTGGGTTGGAATGAGTTAGACCCATAACTTTTTCATTAATACTGATTTTGCCCGTTGTGCATTTATCTTGATACTGCTATTTTTCTCTCCTCACTGAGGTTCTCTCATCCATTAAAAAAATAATTGGTGGAAAGTTACTGTGCAAAGTGAGCTTGGGAGAAGGGAAAATGACGATCTTTTAAAGTCATTCATGACAAATGATGACTTCTAATTATTGAAATCTCATGGAAGGATTGTTTGCAATTGAAGACAAATGACCCGTATGAGCCAATGCGAAGAATGGCTGGTGGAAGCTTCCGTTTTTCCCTCAAAATTCTTCTCTTCACTTCAAAGCTGCTGTGTTCGCTTTCAATAATTAGGGAACACGTGGGTGGGAGTATATTATTCAACAACCTCTCCAATACATCTTAACGGAGATTTATGCTTCTAATTCCATTTATTAACTAATATTCTGTTATGCTATGGAATTAACACGTGTCCTAGCTAAAATACACAACTTGACTTGTATCACCTCTGATCCAATGGAGTGAGGTCGTAATTGGCAGGCACAGCCATTTCTCTGTTTTTTCTAAGTTTTACATATCTCCTTTGTCTCTCTCTCTTATCTGAGTCTTGTGGTCTTGTGGTCGGTGTGGGATCCAATTTGCATTGTATAGTAGCCAGCGAGAAAGGTAACCTTGTTGATAATATATTACCTCTGCTACCTAATATAAGAGCTAGTTGAATTTTTATTTTGGTCTCAAAAATATAACACTCAAATTTACTTTGTATCTTATATTTATCTTTTTTTAAAAAAAATAGTCCTTGTAGAGATGGAATTTCTAGCTAATATACTTGATTAGTAAGAATATTTTAAAAAAGACAGCACATTTGTTACAAATAATCAACTTAACTAATTATTTTAATCTATACCAATTAGTTAACTAACTCTTATATTAAGGATCAGAAGTAATATATATAATTAGAGTATCATGATTTCTGAATAAGATAGTACTACTTCGGCTTTTAATATAAAAATTAGTTTGATATTCAATTTGGTTTCAAATATAATATCCGAATTCATTTTGCTATCATATTTATTTATTTTTTTAACATAGTCCTTATAATAGTTACTCATGTTAAATGTTCTATCAAATACTACCTCCGGTCCTAATTATAAGAGCCAGTTGACTAATTTGAGGAGATTAAGGAAGTAAGTTGAGTTAGTTATTTGTCTTAAATAGATGTTCTCTCTCCTAAAATATCCTTGCTAATAAAGTGTATTGACTATAACTATAATTATTAGAAGGACTATCTTGGAAAAAATTGAGTAAATATGAGAGACAAAATGGATTGGGGTCTTATATTTATGACGAAAATAAAAGTAAAACAGGGTCTTATATTAAGGATCGGAGGTAGTAGTAGTAGTTTTTACTAATACATATGATTAGTAAGGATATTTTAAAAGGAGAAAAACACATTTATTACAAATAACTAACTTAATAAATTTTTTTAATTTATTTAAATTAGTCAATTAACTTAAGAGGTGGTATTAAAAAATGCATTGAGTGGAAGAATTGGAACGGTGTTGTCTTTCTCGCCGTCATGCTTGTAGCCCATTGCTTTGTGTCTTGTAACGTGATGAAAAATGCGTGCGTCACACTCACATATTATGTGCATATGTGCGTGGGAGCTAAATTATATAAAAATTTTCGAATGAAAACCATGTATAAATAATCTACTTATCTTTAGAACACAATGATAATTTTATACCATATGTGGTCCGAATTATAAAATTCTATTTGTAGTTAACAAATAAGATCTTATAATTAGGACCAGATATGTTACTTTCTTAAATTTTAGTTTTGCAAGGTTTCAAGGATTTTGTACGATACAGCTACATAGATGTGCGTGCTCGCATAAGCACGAGCGAGTGTGGGTAACAAGTGGCATATCATAAACAAATCAATTTCCTGAAAGCCACCCCATCTCCGACTTTTCAGGAAGAGAATAGAGTTCCAAATTTGTATAATTTGAGTGTTCCGAATGTCTAGGAGGAACCTCGGCTGATTCATGTTTGGTCAAAGATGGTTAGGAATCGAACCAAACAAAAAGAGGAAAAGGATAGTTAGGAAAAAAATCATTTTCGGTGTGACTAGGTAGAGTGTGCAAAAATTATTATTAATAAGCTTCTCTTTAAATTTTTAGACAAAAATTATACATTTAATTTCAGACAAAAATTATTAAATATAATAACTCAAATCATTTTGTATTTTATTTTTATCATTTTTCCGATTCTTTTGAAGTTTATACACGCCCAACCCGACTCAATTAAATAACATTGGATCATTTAATTAAATCAATACCTCAAATTCCAATTTGAGATGTTAACTTTTACCATTTGCCCAGGTTTTGTTATCGTTCTAAAGTATATTTTCTGACGAGAAAGAAAATCAGACCCGCAAGCCAGAGAAATAAAATTAAAATAATTTTGATATTTGTGCTCAAAGTTTCAAAGAATTTAAAAGGTGTTTGAATGACATGAGAAGTGCTTCTAAAAAGCACTTTTTCACAAATCGAAATAAATTCCTTCTATATTTATTTTGTATACCGTAAAATCACTTTTAAAATTATGGTTTAGTTTTTATCTAAACACTCCTTCAATAGTAAAATTCTTAGTACAATAGTTCAACACAAAAAAGATATTACCCCTCAATTCCTCTTCCTCTAAAAAAAAAATTGAATAAATCCCAAAAACTCCTGCAATAAATAAGCTTGAAATAAAAAAAGGATATGACGTTTGTTTTATTACATGTGCGGAGCCTTTAATAAGGCGGTTGAGTGGCCGGACCACAAGTTATAGTGAACACATGCCACTTGGGAATTGGCTGAGGACTTGAAGGGTCAATGGAAATTGAGTAACATTCACCTAAAAGTGAGGCAAACTGTGGAGACTGAGGCTTAATTATTCACATTATCGGAAAATGACAACCAACCAACACTTAACAGTCTCATATTATCTCATTGACTTGCTCTGTTTTGTTTTAATTTGATGAACGGATGGATGGTGGTGATGGGTTGGCTAGTCTGCTCTCATTGGTGAGTTATTCATTGGGTGTGATTTGATTTGATCTTCTTGGACCAAGAAAATGGGAGATTGTTGAGAGCAAGACAGGCTCATAAAGTGATTGGGTAGAAATAATGGCTAAGTTTTTGGTTTTCTCAATCAATTATCACTTATTTACTCTTTTCAGTTTAAATGCACTAACTAGATAAATAATTTGTTTGTTAGGTTGGTTATTTATAAAAATATTTGTTGATTTTTCTAAAATACTCATTTAAATCCCTATAATATATGCGATCAATAAAATTGTTTGGAAAAACAGTTATAAATTTAAAAGATACTTTTTTGATCCTATTTATAAGACACTTTCAATATGTTTCACACAGACCAAAGAAAATATTAAACTGCATTAACTCTTTATTAAAATATAACAACTTTCTAACTTTACCTCCATGTAATATATACACATGTCAAAAGAATAACTATCTACACTGTAATAAATGAATGACAAAATAGTATATTTATGCTAAAAATTTAATGAAATGACTTATAAATAGAACCAAAAAACACCTTCTCTTTCTGCCTTATAAATAGGATCAAAGGAGTAAGAGATTGAGGTCTTAGATTAAATATGAAGGCAAACCCCTCAACCAACATTTTAAATCGGAGAGAGTATTTCTTGTTTAATTAGTTTAAACTTCATTAATAAAAATATAAATGTCTGTTTATAAATAACTCATTGATAAGAAGTTATTGTAGCTGGTTCCCACTAGATTTTGCTATAATCCAGACTATTTGATAACCATTTTAATGTGTGGCATAACCTTAAACAACAATTACATTGAAACAGAGGTAGTAATATTCTTATAATGATCTATTGATCAGACGAAGATTATATTATATACTGTTTGAAAATTCTGTCCTTGAAAAGGAAATTTAATCTGAGAATAAAAACACATTGACAGTTTATTTTTTCAAAAATAAAGTTACCTAATAATAACAATGCAAAATTCCCTCAAGGCTGGAGACATGGTGAGGGGCCACATGCTGGATTGATGTAAGCTTCATTTACTAAAAGCTTGATCAAAATTTCAATGGCAGGTTGGTGGGTTATTAGAAGAAGAACTTCAAAAGTCCTAATAACAACAAAAACGTGTAGAGATTAATTTGTCAGCTTGAAGCCACCCCCCTAAATATTTAAAAACGTTCTGCGTCATTCATCTTCATTAAAAAAAAAAAAAAAAGGAAAAATTGGAGATATTCCCTTGTTAAAAATTTAATTACCAAATGGGAGCTAAAGACTTTGTACAACTTAACTTTTTTTTTTGGTGCCATTTATCTTTCTTTGTGTGCGATGTGCAACTCAATTTTTTTTTTCGCAAATAAAATTCTCTCATGTGTAAGTCATCTTCTTTGTATGCAAACCAATCCTTTATATCCAACTAATGTTTTGTGCAAACCATTTTCCCTTTATGCAACTTATCTTCCTTTATGTGTAACTAATCTTCTCTTGTGCAATCAATCATCTTAGAGACCATTTGCCAATTAAATTTGTAATAAGGGATTTATCTCCAATTTTTCCTTTAAAAAATTAGTCATCTAAGGCTGTCTACGCCTATTCACATCAACACTCTTAGATACTTATTGCTACTGTTATAAATTGGGACATATACAGACAGACACTTTTCAGTGGGATCGGACAAAAGGGTATTCATTTCTTGAATCCTGAGTTCTTCTTCTTCTTCTTAGTTACCTCAGCTTATTTATCAATTTCAATAACTGAGATCTGTGAGTATGTTAACACGAGTAACATATATTGATGTGGAATTGTAGATTTGTGTGTCTGTGTGGGGCTTTCGCTGCCATGTGTTTGGCTTAATGCTTGTCTAAAGGATATTTATATCAGATGATGAATTATTAGCACAAAATTGACCTATTTAAGGTTGTCCCTCTTACAGGATAAAAGCTTTGAGCTCTTCTTGGTTGAAGAAGGAAGTTTTCTCTATGGATATTTCATCTGTGACAACGTTGCCTGAACAGGTAAGGCCCGCACCCGGGTCTTAGCTCTTCTGCTGAACTGTTCTCTGAAAATAAGCTAGTGGTTATATATTGTGCATGTTGATTTGGAATCACTTGGTGACATGAATCTGGTCTTCTTTTGATTGAAGACTGATTAATGAAAAAAGACAAAGAAAGATTTGTTTATGGAGATTTTGAAAGTTTTGCTGAGGAATTAGTGTTTTATTTTTAAGCAGGTAATAGTGGAGGATCCTACCTTTCTTCATCAATGGCACTTGAACTCTCTGGATGATCCAAGCTTACTGCCCCTTGATGCTGCTTTTGGAGAGACCTTAGAACAACATTCATTCTCTAACCCAACAAGGTTCAACCCCAAAACTTCCATGGCAGATACCCTTTCTGGCATTGAAAGGCCCCAGAAACACCTGAAACCCAACAATTGGAGCCCCAACACTAGTGATCAGAATCAGATATTAGACACAGACTATGATTCTTGTTCCAATCTTCTTTCCTTTGTCAATTCAAGTTACATAAGTCAATTGGGGACATTAAAGCCTAAGGTGCAGATACCATGTCCTGAAATCAACGGCACAATCCTTTCAGACATGTTGGCCTCTCATGGATCCTTGGGAAATCAGAACTTTGTCTTCAATGCCAGCCAAGATGCCAGAAAGAATGTTGGAACAAGTCCTAAACTTTCTCAACCTCAAGACCACATTATTGCTGAAAGAAAGCGGCGAGAAAAGCTCAGCCAGCGCTTCATTGCTCTATCTGCTCTTGTCCCCGGCCTTAAAAAGGTATAAGAAGATGATGTTAGTGTACCTTTTAAGATTCTGAGTTCACTGGTCTCTGCCTTGCTTGTCCAACATGTTTAAGATTCATCAGATTACTTAAATACCATATATAACGTGTAACAAATGTTCCAGTCTAACATCAAAGAAACACAGTTTCTGACCGACATGCTCATTGGACTTTTTCTTAAAGTATCTGAAGAGATCTATGCATGAAGTTCTAGTCAGTTATATCTAGCCGCAAAATTCTGATCTCTTCCTTCTGAGGACACAGAAATGTTATCATAACTTAAGCTTATAATGGAAAATTTTGATCTTAGTTAATTGTTTGCTTCAAACAGACGGACAAGGCTTCTGTTCTTGGGGATGCTATAAAGTACTTGAAGCAATTGCAAGAGAGAGTGAGGGTCCTTGAAGAGGAACAGAGCAGAAGGAGGAGCGTGGAATCTGTGGTGGTTGTGAAGAAAACTCAATTATTAGCTGATGAAGGAGATTGTTCTTCGGACTCTGGTGATCCGCGTGAGGAGCCATTACCAGAAATTGAAGCTAGATTTTGTGATAGAAACGTCCTCATAAGAGTTCACTGTGAGAAAACAACAGGAGTGATAGAAAAAACAGTCAGTGAGATAGAGAAACTTCATCTGACAGTCACAAGTACCAGTGTCATGACGTTTGGCAGTTCTGCTCTTGATATTACCATAATTGCTCAGGTGATTAACTCCTCATCTCGATATAGATAAATTAATCGATCCAAGTTCCGTACCCATGGTTCTGATAATGCACTAGAATATGTCAAATTGTTTGTTCTTGATTATATTCTTAATTATCTTTCTGCAATAAACAGATGGATAAGGAATTTTGCATGAAGTTGAAGGAGCTTCTAAGCAGCCTACGCTCAGCCTTTGAATCTTTCATGTGAAGAAGTTGCACGTTCAGTTCATACCAAAAGATAGAAGTTCAACTATATATATGTTGTTTACAAGGCTTGTTGTGTCGGGCATCTTAGACCATAAACACCATGAACGTCTGCTGTGAGTTTTTTCCACAGGTGTTGGGTCCCCGGAAGGAGGAAAGTGTTGGGAAAGTGTCAGCTGTGAGGCATATGGGTGCTTTGCATCTATATGCCTCTTTTTTTAACCCAACTCTATCCGAAGTGGGACTCCTTCACACGCCAAGCCAGATCCACTAACACTTTGACGTCTAAGTACCTGTTTTCTGTCACTTTTCTTGTGAGAAAAGGGACAATGGTTTTTTGGGTGTGTTGGCAAATAGGCCTTCGTTTAAGATGGTTGTTATATTGGAAAGTGTTCTTCTTCTTGTTTTTCCTTTTTCTTGGTGAAAAGACCAACAAACAAAAAGCTTTGCAATGGTCGTTTGGTTGACAGTATAATGCAATAATTGTTGTTTGCATCTTCTACGGTCTCCTTGTAGTTTTTTTTTTTTTTGGGTTCTTTTTATTCATGTTGCTGCACAGATAAAACCTTTAATAGTACTTCCTCCATTTACTTTTATAAAGCAATTATAAGTATTTTGCCACATATTAAGTGTAATTAATATGTCCGTCCTTAAAATACCCTAACAAATAAAAAAAAATTTTTATCTCACCCATTTATTTGGTTCACTCTTATTAAGCGAATTGTGAATACATTCCATGCTCATTGTAATCTAAACTATCTAAATTCATTTTAGATGGTAAATGTTTAATTTAATTTTTTATATTTTAAATATTTTTAAGTTTAATAGATACATAATTCAAAATAAAGATAATCTTATAATTGACACCTCTTAAAAAAATAAATTTATCATTGCAAAAAAAAAGAGGTACGGATTAAAAATTTGAAATCTTGAGTGTTGATATCAAATTTTAGATGGTTTCGATTTCATTATAATGATAATCATATGCTTTGATGAGCATGGAGAGAATCAAATGTATTTAACAGGTTATATTTAGAAAGACTATAATAGAATGTTCTAGAAATATTAGTTAATTACACTGGTCTATGTTCTAAGGACTGGAATGTTTCAAAACTGCTTAAAATATACAGTAAACAGAGGGAGTGTTGTTATGCTTTATGTTCTTATTTATAACTTCTTTGAATTAATATGCAGCATTTTCATATCTACCATATGTAAGTATATGTTTAATACTTCTTTAATATTCCTCCGATCCTAAATATAAGATCTATTTTGTAGTGTAAATTACACTACAAAATGGATCTTATATTTAAAACCGGAAGAGTAATAAAAGTAAACTCAACATTTGAATTTACTTTATAATTTTATGTCTTAAACATGTCTTAAGCATCAGAAAACACACATAGTATCAACTCTGAAATAGTCTTAAAAGAACTTAATCATGTAATATTCTAAATAAATAAATAAATATTCAAGATGACGTAATATGTATTAGCATGAAAATTAAGTTTGAAATTTTAAAGTGTAAATGACGAAAATACATTTTAGGTTCTAGAATATACATGTCTTTGAGACTAGGATATGTCCTTTCCCTTCCTAAAGTTTTAATAGTCGGGTTAATAAACTAATTTTGGTTATTTTAATCATATCAGAATCAGACACAATCAGTTGGTTTGGAATCAAATCAACTAGAATTTGTTCGTGCTTACTGCTAAGTCAAAAGTATCAAGTATCCCCAAGTTTTATTAAGAATTAAGAGGAACATTTTTTATGATTTTTCTGGCTTGGCAGACAATATGTTAAAAAAATTTATAACCCTATGTATTTGAAAAAAAAAATTACTCTTTCGGTCCTTGATATAGGACCTAATTATTGAGTTGATTTTGGTTCTAAATATAAGACATATTTCTCATATTTATCAGTTTTTCCTAAATTATCTTTATGGATACTCCCTCAATCATGATTAAGTAGAAAAGGAGAGAGGATATTAAGAAAGATGATTGTAGTGTTTTAGAAAAAACATGTTATTTTTCTTATAATTAACTAATTTATTTAACTTTATTATTCTAATCAAATTAGTTAAATAAGTCTTATATTAAAGATTGAAGGAATATTAATTTTTAGAGGTGATACTATAACTCAAGTCACAATCCGCCACGAGCTATAAATGACAGCTTAGGCTTAAAAAGCCTGCTTCCAGCTAGCCAAATCTACTATACTACGTACTACTATTAATTTTTTAAAATTAAATTATACATTTTTTTTGTTTTTATGAAATTATATTATTAAATTAATCCAAAAACTCATAAACAGATGAATTATAAATGAGTTAGCCCAATTAGTACAGCTACTTCTTCATATGTACAGCTATGAAGGGTTAGCTCATTTTACTCGCTTAACTTGTTTTAATAGTTTTACACAGATCACACCCCGCAACTACATAATTTCTCGTGCCCTTTTCTTTCTTCCTTCTTCACATGTACAGCTACCTGCTTAAAAGAGAAGTAGGGTCAATTAAATAACAAATAATTATGATGTTATTGATAATCACAAGCCTAATAGTAATTATTACTGTTTTTTTTTTTAAAAAACGGATGATTATTATTATGCAGTGCTTGGTGCGTCACCTCCTAAACAATTGGTAAAATAAAACAAAAGGCTCACAAACAGCTCAACACATGACCAAATCGACAGTTCAGAATAATTAGAGTTTAATAGGTTAAAAAAATTACATATTTTGCTGTCTCCATTAGGTGTCGAATCTATTATTTTATTTATATTCCAATTAAATATAAGTTCGTTATTGAAGAAATTGTGACTTTATAATCTTAATTAATTAATCCCCACTAAAGATCGTGATCTTTGCCAATGACTCTCTTGTCTATCACTGTCTTCATCATCCCAAGAAAAATATTTTATTAATGAACGTGAATATTATTAATGAATTAATCGGGCAAAAAAAAAGCAACAAACGAAATGACATAACTATTATCCATTACAACATAAAAATTAAAAAAGGAACAACGATGTTTGCTTCATAGGTTTCCACGTCTTAATCAGCGGAATGGCATAAATATTATTATCCATTCATAATAATAATTATGATGGCTAAATTACAAAGTTTCTAGTGAAAAAAAAAAGAACAGTATAAATGAGAATAAAATGAAATTTTGGGACTCAAACAAGTGTAAACCACTCAAACCATAAGTTAAAAAAAAAAAAAAAAGTAGCCTACTAAACTCACTACCACAATTCGTGGTAATTATTAAAGAGAACATTTTAGGTAAATCAATATATATTTATTAAACATGATTAATTGTCTTAGAAGGGATGGAGAGGCCTAGTGCCAACTCACGCAGGTTCTTATCTTTGATTATATTTTAATTATCTTATTCAATGCCATTCGAGATCATCAACCATTAATAATTAATTAAGAAACTTCTATTTTTATTTAATGTATCAAATAAATTAATAAATTTTTTTATTTGATGACATCTCAACGCATCTCAGTCTCTCAAGCATGATAAAGATATTCAATTAGTTAATACTTCGGCATCTCAGTCTCTCAAGCATGATAAATATATTCAATTAAGGATCTGTAATATATTCTATAATATAATATATTTTGTTTGAAATATTAATTTTTTTCCATCTAATATATTTAACTAACTGAAAATTTTCCTCACTAATTAATCAAACTTTTTAACTAATAATATTTATGGAGAATTTTTTTATTATTTTACAAAAAAATTAATAATTTTAATAGTTTATATAAAATTATTTTTAGATCATTATAATAAAGAGTGAAGCATGATAAAACTACATAAATTATGAAAAAAAAAAAATCAGTCGGCAAATAAATCCAAGATACAACTTTTCTTGTGCTTAATACGGAAAGCTGACGTGGCTGAGCTCTTCTAGAACGTCAGATGGACCCCACGGGGAAGAATGACATGTGTGAAAGGAGCTGCGGGGTAGGTACAAATTAATTTCCCAATTGAAAAAACAATTAGGAAAGGAAAACTGCATTAATCGTTTGATAAATAAAAAGAGAAATCCTAATAAAGGACCATCTGAAAATTGAAATTTCAAAAAAGTCATTCCAATAAGCAAAATTTCAAATTAGTCCAACCTCGCCATGAACAATGTGATTTACGATAAGGTCCACGTTCGTTTTCCCCACCTCAGAAAGAATTGTTATTCTTATCATTTTAGGACTATCAACCATAAAGCAATTTCCACTGAGACTTTCAAAGCAAGCAGTGAAGTTAAACACTTTATAATGGTTCATTAACAAGAATATTATTAGAACTTCTGCATGAATTAGCTGGTCAAAATTAATAACTGGATTATAATTTTTAATGCTAAGTAATTATATTATAAGGTTAATAATCATCCAGATTGATCAAGAGCATTTTTGTAAATACCTTTCTTAACTTTTAGACATGACTCTTAACCCTAACAAACTTTATTTTTACTCTTTTTCTTGGGTTGGTGTGGGTTGTAGTATTCCATCATCTTTTTCCCTTTTCTAATTTCAGATAACACTATGTTTGGGAAGTTTGACTTTAACCCACAAAAGTCTTCATTTTATGTTGTTCTTTTACCAAGAAAATATTTAATTAACCTTAATTAATGCTTTTAAAGTATTAAAGATACCCTCAATAAAGTTGATAGTTTGCTAAGGAATATCAAAGCAAGTGTGATACTTAAAAAATAATAATAATGTTTTAGACAAAAGGTCACATTAAGGACTATTAAAAAGCTTCTATAAGAAAGATAGAAAAGAGTGTATCATATAGAGATGGAGGGAGATAAGGGAAGTACAATAAAAATTGGAAGAAAAAAAAAGGGGAGTAAAATTAGCATTATCTACACACGATACTTTCCAAATGACAAAAATACTCCTCGTTATAGCTAAATGTGGAGATCCACAGCCATGCTCACTTGTGCTTCTAACTTGATATTAATTTAGTATACAAACATCTATCACTTAAAAGAACAAAAGCCACTTTTTTTTATACTAAAAAATGTAGGTGAGTTGGATCTCGGAAACTCATCAGGGTCAGGACATGCCTCTAGACTCAAAAAACACTTATAGAGGTATTTACAAATCACCCATTAATAAGGTTATCATATCAGTTAGAATTTAAACTCACAATTTTATAAGTAATGATTCGATTCCTTACCAATAACGCAAAAGATTGAAATGACATGTTTTCCGGCTAAAAGTTGACATGATATTTGACCAACTTACTCTGTGCAGCGAAAGAGGGCCCAAATCAATATTTAGAGCATATGGGCTTCTTCTCACCCGAATATATCAATAAGGTACCTGATCACAAGAGAGTGATTCAGGAAGCAGGCGCCAGGCATGGGGTGTCGTGGTGTAGTTGGTTATCACGTCAGTCTAACACACTGAAGGTCTCCGGTTCGAGTCCGGGCGACGCCATCTGATTGCGAACTTTTTGAAAAGTGGACCCCACAATAATCCCTGCAGCCAATAACATCCCCACGTCATTACTACCAGAGCTTTGGAGAGAATCTCTTTTTAATTTTCATTCATTTTCATTTCGGATCACACAAATATTCGTTTTAAGAAAATAAAAGTGACTAATTTCATAGTGACCTCATATGAAAGAGACACAAGCCTCAAATTACTTGCCTTCTTATTTTTCTAGACAAGAAAATCTCTCTCTCTCTCTCTCTATATATATATATATAAAGTAGTATATTGTTCTCCTATTTTCTCCTCTTACTTATCTTTCCATCCAATCAAATCAGAGTGCATGATGACAAGGTTTGCATCAATTGTTCTTTTTTTTTTTCTTTGGAACTGTATGTGGTTTGTTTTGTTTTGGGTGCCTCGTCTTGCCTACTCTATTTTTTCCCCTTTAATGGTTTTTCCGTCAATGGAGAGAATATTGAAGACAACAAAATTCATCAAAATTTTCAAGTAAGTCGATAATAAAGGAATGTGCAACATCTGTATTTTTTTTATCGCTATTTAATAATTATGCTGAGAATAATAATAGTTGTATCACAATATAACGAGGAAAGGAAACAACTTCCACCCATAGATAATGGGTCCGTTTGGCAGGGCTTTTGAGGGGTTTAAAAGTAGTTTATTTGTAGTGTAAGTTCGATTGGAAAAATCATAGTGTTTGGTTGGGTTTAAAAAAAAATTATGAAATTTAAGCTGGTAAACGTACGTTGTGGCTCAAGCTGAATTTTGTAGCTTATTGAAGAGCTTATTATGGCTTTTAACCTGTGATGTGTCAGGGCCAATTTTCTGATTTTCTACCGGAGTTTTTTTTCTCTCACTTCGGCCATATTCTCTCATTTCAACTTTCTTCGTTTTGTTTTTTTCACCTCAGCTCTCCCACAATTGCGTTGCTGTCACAGGGTCTTTTTTTTTTATTTTCTCCTTTATTGTTCTCCCATTTCTACCATTATTCCCTATTCACTTCGTTTTTTTTTTTACCAAGCTTTCATCACCCATGACCCCTCTCAGATTAACGGAAAAGCTCAATACTTTGCCGCCCAAGGAGCTTTGTTTTTAAAATATTTTTTTTATTTTTAAAATTTTAAATTTTAAATCACTTATTAAATTTCACTTCTTCATATTAAATTAATTTCAATTTATTTTTTTATCATGTTTCGTTATTTATTAAAATTCATACTCATTTTGGTCATTTTACAACCAAACTTACTTTTACTCAACCATAATCCAAACAACCTTTTATCAATCTTATTTTTGCAAACTAGCTTTTTTGAACTCCAATCAAAACACAATTCAGCTTATTCAATTTGGCTTTTACCCAACTTCACTTATCCATAAGCTACTTTTTTAATAAGCTACTTTTCCAATCGCTGATCTAAACAGGCACAATGTCATGTTGCACCAATTGCTAAGAGTTAGAAGAATGAACAGATTGAACTGACAATAATCTGCTTTTTTATTTTTTTATTTTTTATTTTTTTTCCCCTTGTTGTCGATCAGTTATATTGGATTCTGACCGATTCCTAAAACAACTCATTATTAATTTTCCCACGGAACCAGTCTGTTTGGTTCCCTCTTGATTACGATGGTTGGTTTCATTTTAGCAAGAAAGCCAAGAAAGGCAAGGCAATGGTCTCTGAAATTATTTGATTCGTCCTTTTCAAGTAAACAGATACAGATTTATTTTGGCGCATTATTTTTTAAATTATTATTGATAAAAAAATAGCTTATTGTTTATCCAAAAAAATTTATTTTAATTATTTCCAAACATCATTCGTGAAAAAACATGTCCAAATCCATGTGCTATTATGACCAAAGAAAAAAATCCATGTGCTGGCTTTAGGAGGCGTTTGGATAACTCCAGAAACACTTTTTTACAAATCAAGATAAATTCTTTTACATATTTACTTTATATATCATAAAAATACTTTTAAAATCATAGTTTTATTTTTATCTAAATACCCTCAGTTTTCAGTCTAGCTTTCAGCTCAACCACCGTTTTAGGTCGATTAAAAATTGTTTAAATGTTGAAATGATCTCTAGTTGACGATCAAATCGGTCCATTCATCCTGTCCAGTCCGACTCTTTAAATACCAGATCCAATATTATCTGATCTTTTTCCACAATGAATCTTTAATTTTACTTAAACTATTAAGTCCCTCGTACCCAGTTCAATCACTACCATTGTGTACATAAAATTTATATGACTTTTTATTGTTTTTTATTCTCTTGATATTTTTTTTATCCTTATCGGGTTTAATTAAAAGTGGCTTTTCTAGCATTATTTTTTTAAAATATTTTTAAAAGATTAAGGAAAAACATTGACTCTTTCACAAAATCAAAAGAAAAGTTTCTACGATATTCTTCACAAGCCTCGTGTTTCTCGTGACTGACTTTTGCTAATCAACAACCAAGGTGGCAATGTGTAATTCCATCAGGCTCATTGTTTTCATTGATTTTCATCATTTTTTTGGGAATAAATACGTTGGTATTTTGTTAAACAAAGCAACTAGCGCTGTCCTTTTCTTCAGATTGATTTATTTAAATATTTATAAGTATGTTTTACTTAATTTGAGGCAAAACTTTTCTCACATCTACCTCCCACATTAATTGTTTGATTTGTTCCTCAACTACAATGAACAATAGTTTAATTTAATACTCAAATTATGTTTATAATTATAGGAGTATTTGGATGGAAGCCAAACCATGATTTTAAAAGTGTTTTTACGGTATACGAAGTAAATATGTGGAGATGTCTGTCTCGTTTTGCAGAAAAGTGCTTTTAAAAAACACTTTTTCTATTTTACCTACCACCCCCTAATATTGTTTGATTTCATGGGAAAAAAAATTCAATTAATTTAACCCAAAAATAAAATAAAGAAACTACGTGGCAAAAGTGGTAAGAGCTCTTGTTTCTTGAGTAGCCACATGTGGTTTAATTCCTAGTCTTTCTATATGTCGTAAACATAATTATACATTTTATGTTATGATTGTAAATTGATGGATGGTCATGTAGTCTTTAAAATTATTTTCCTAAAAATGTTTGGAAAATATTTTTTTTATTAACAAACGTATTTTTGGGCTTTTAAACCCTTATACAATTACTTTTCCGCCAAAGGAGTGTGCATCTGCCTTTTGTTTAAAAAAAAAAAAAAGGTGCCTCCTTTAATTTTACGCTGCACTTGTTTATAATTTTATTTTTACATATGGGGAAATTCCTGTATTTTTCAAGATAAAAAAAAAGCCACGGCATTTTGCTTATTGTGTTGTTCATTTATTATAATTCATGTCATATGTCTTACCTTAAGTACTCTTAAGTGTTAATAGGAAATGCTTTAATTAAATATTTTTTCAGAATTCACTCATCCATATTATAATTACATCATTCAACCCCATAAACACCGATATATAATATCACGAGATATCAATTCTGAATAATAAGAAATTGAAATTAAGGTAAATCTAAATGTATAATGCATGGGTCTTTATGAATTTTTCATTTCAATGAGATAATATTATTTTTAGTCTTTAAAATTTAATTTAATTTTGACATTGATTCTTGAAATTTAAAACCAGTGATCATCTCATTTTAATTCGCTTAAATTTTTTCCCTAAAATTGTGACTGATTTCAAATTTTAGCACTTAAAAATAAAATAAAATAAAATTTAGGAATTAAAAATAATACTATTTTCAGTCCTTAATATAAAAGCAAGTTGACCATTCTGAGTAAATTAAAAAAAATTAATCAAGTTATTTATTTGTAATAAATAGGTGTTACCTTTCTTAAAATATTCTTACTTATAATGTAAATTAGTTAAAAGTACCATTTAATGAAACATTTAACATATGTAATTATTAAAAAAACTACCTTAAAAATGAATAAATATGAAAAATAAAATGAATCAAAATTTTATATTTAAAATTAATTTAAATGTCAAACTAATTTTTATATTAAGCATAGAAAGTAGCTTTAACCTCTTTTTTTTTTTTTTTGCTAAAGCATAGGTATCCCGGAGGCAATCCTATTTAAGGTACTGTTGGGTACTAAATGTGGATATCTCTTCTAGTGAAGATTCAAATCTTAATTCATCATATTATAAGGGACTAGTTTTTTTTACTAGACCTAACCCCGTTACTTTCTTTTCTTTGTTTTTTTTTTTAAAAAATCTTCGAACGTGTCTCAACAGGAGAAGTGGAGAAGGCCATTCACATGATTCGGGCCACAGGCTAAAAATGCCACTTGGGGCCCAATTTGAGATGAGCTATGGGTAGGGCCGCAGGGGTATCAGTTGGGGACACCTTGTCCCTGCCTCATGCATAGTCTCGTACTCTTATTGGTTATCACGTCCATAGAAGGACGAGTTTGTAATTTTACATTTGGGCTGCAAACCTGGTTGCCAGATGGTTCTTTGTACTCTGGGGTATAAAAAATTGAAAGCTAACAGAAAGTAGTGCTTGGAAGATAATTGAAAATACTGAATTATTTTTCTAAAGTGTACTATCATTTGCAATTTAAGTGCATTCAAAATCTTAGTGTGAAACCGTCATTTAAGATTTAGTGATTTCAATTTTTTTTTCCGAGAATTCTCACACACAAAAATATAGCCTTTTGGTATATTTTTACGTTTGCCCCTCCCACCAAATTAAGATATCATATCGGAATTGACATTTTAAAATGCTTGTTTAAAATGACGGTAAGATTCTTCAAAAATAATTTTACGATAATAAATATCAGATATTTATGTGAGAAAAATTTGAATAAGTCTGACTGGGGAGTGGGGAGTTTAGTTGAATTCCAAACAAGCAGTGATTGGACTACGTTGTTTTTAAGTGAATAATGAATTTTCAAGAAAAATAAAATAGGAAGCTTAGGTTCAAAAGCAAAAATTTAGGTAGCTCCCAACAAACACATTCATTACTCTTTAAAGTCAACACATGCAAGGGACAAGTTATGTAGGTATTGGCTATCGATTTGACGAGACAACAAGCGTATTGTTGGTTTGATCTTTTTGCTTTCTTCGTCTCCCAACGCCATCTCCAGCTTGGCTCTTTATATACGAAACCCACATTTGGAATTGGACGTAGTAACTTGGTACTTCTCTATTTCTGAGGTATTTGGATAGAAATCAAACCATAGTTTTAGAAGTATTTTTATGATTTACGAAGTAAATATGTAGAGGAGTTTGTCTCGTTTTGTAGAAAAGTGCTTCTGAGGGTTGCCAAATACCCCTTTGGTCTAAATCTAAGATTTAGAAAATAGGTTTATTTTAGTTTTAAAAATATTTTAATTTAATCTTAAAACATGAGGTGTGTCAATTTAATTTATCTCCTAAATTTATATTTTTTTTTCTGAACTACTACTATTTTATTTACTGGCAATAGTAAGGAAATTTTATATTAAGAGAACAGCTTTCGATGCAGATAATTAAAATAGATACTTTAGAAAACTATTTTTTTTTCAAATAACTAATTTAATTAATTAATTTTCTTAAGCACTATAAATTAGTTACCTAACTCATACATTTATTCATTATATTTGAAACTCCAAATTTTACTCTAAGAAATATCATATCTACTAATGGCGGTTTGATTGAACTGAAGGTATCTAATTTCCTTCAACAGTTTAACTTAAAAGATTGAAAGTTTGAGCTTTTTTTTTTTTTTTTAGATAACATTGGAAGTTTGAGCTTCATGAATAAGAATAAAAAAAATAATTGAAAGAGGCCTTTTCTTTATATAATAAAAAAAATTGAAAGAGGCATTTTCTTTATATATATATTTGGCGCCAGCGAAAGCATCACAAAAATCTAATAATACTTCTATTATTAATTTTCTTTGGGCGCATATTGAAGGCTGGGGAATACATATTACTTTTTTTTTTTTTTGCCAATATACATTCACCAACATGTTTGTTGGGGGGGGGATGTATATATTAGTTTGCACGTACAGGACTGAGGACCCCACACATCACCTGAACTTTAACTATTTCTTTAATTAAAATTGATCTCTCTACGCCTCTTTAATTAATTATTATTTAATTAAAAAGGAAAAGACTTGATAATAGATCCGTTTGGAACAACTTATAAATAGTTTTTCAATAATGATTTACGGAATACGAGACAAATATGTGAGATGAATTTTGTATCAACTTATGTAAAACATGCTTATAAAGAATTTTTACTGTTATCCCAAACAGACACAATATTATCCGAACACAGAGTGAAAAAACAACTATTCGCCAAAAAACATGTAAGGAAGTTGTGTCTTTGGCCAAACAAAGAATGCAAGGAAACGAATGAACAATAATTTTACAACAATAAAACAGAAATATTAGATTTAGCTATAAATAATCTGCAGTATCAATCTATTTTACTTTATTTTGTCAAATTATATTGTTCAAAGAAGAAAATGGGCTTCGTGATTTTTGTCTTTTTTAAAATGAAAAATAGTTAATTTTTTATTTGCTCAATTTCAGACACGTTTTAAATATTTAAGATACCATTTAAAACCAGTTATTTCTAAAGGGATTTTGGATAGAAACTAAATCATAGTTTTAAAAATACTTTTACGATATACGAAGTAAATATATAAAGGAGTTTGTTTTGTTTCATGGAAAAGTGTTTTTGAGAAGCACTTTTGAGTGCTTCCAAATACCTTCTAATTTTGGCTTTGAAGACTCCACGTAGCCTATACATTGATGGCTAAGCCTTCGTCTATTTCTTCCTCTTTTTAAAACAAGTAGTATGTGACAAGCATGCAAGTAATGCATGAAAACAAAATATTGGCAACTCGTGAAATGCGAGAAAGAAACTATAATTCATTTTTTTTTGGGTTCACGCCTAGCACGCGTTTATATTTCGTAATTAATCCTTTTATTTTACCACACATATATAATTGGGCCAAAAAATATAGAGCGCGCACACTCTGAAATATACCTGTCTTCTTCCAACGATGGTTAATTCCTCCTGTTGACAAGCAATTCACTTATAAGATTATGAGTTTAAACTTTATACCTGTTTAGAAATGCTCTGTAAAATATACCTGCCTTACAGAAGACTTTATTAGTGGATAATTTATAAATATATTTATAAACACTTTCTGAGTATAGAAACATACTCTAACACTTATGAAACTCCAAGATTCAACTCACTTAAATTTTATTTTACTAAAAAAATAATATACCTATTGGTCCAGTTAACAAAGTACTTACATATTGATTTAATTATATACACTACTTATGGTCCTTGATATAAGATTTGGCTGACAAATTTGAGAAAATGAAGGAAGATAAAAAAAAAAACTTAATTATAACATATATTACATGATCTCTTTAAAAATACTTATACGTATCATTAGATTATATGTCAATTTATAAATTGGATAAATTAGTTTTGAGAAAAATGATAACTATAATAATTTAAAATAAATTATTTAAATTTTTAATCGTTTCAAATTAGTTAATTGGGTGTTATATTAAAAATATGAGGCAGTATATGCATACTTTAATCTTATTCTTAAAAAAAAAAAAACTATCAGTTGACCCATGCCAAATTGAATGCTAACTTGGAGAACATATGCAACTATATGTAAGAGTTTTTAAATTGAATAAAAGTTTTATTGATGTAATAATATTATAAATAAATCTGCAAAGAAATAATATTATAAAAATTATGTCCAAGGTCAAAACAATGCAAATGGAAAATGTAAATTATGCATTTTCCCGATGAAAATGTAAATCATGTTACCAAAAAAAAAAAAAGTAAATTATGCATTTTCCCGATGAGCTGACCCAATCTCCAGGTATCTACTTTTGTGCGTTGGCAAAAGACAAAAAAAGGCTCACTGTAAAATGGGTTTCACGAACCCGGGGTGTGGTTGGGCGGTGGGGGCTCATCCTCCCTTAACCAAGTGTTGAGGGTTCGATCCTCGTCTTGAGTATGAAAAAGCTTTAAAAATTCCGGACCAGCTGTCCCACCCATCGAGGTGCCTACAAGCCAACGAAGGGATTAATTACTGGGTTCGCTAATGGATACCCTGATGTTTCATAAAAAAAAAAGGGTTTCACGGGATACATATTTGGGAGAATTAGAATGAGATTCTATATATAAAAAAATTACAAAACAAATCTTAAAAATATTATTTTTTATATTAAAATTTGTCATTACAAAATTCAGGTTGTTATTAGATTTTTTAATAATTATTTCTTTTGTATGAAATTTGCTTGTAATTCTCTTTCCGTATTTTTGTGAAAAAATACGGTGAAAGTTGAAAACTCACAGTTACCGAGATCCCCAAGAAATACTACCGGTAAAAGTGTGACGACCGAGAAACAGTAGTATTTGTCTTCTCTCTATTGTATTTGCACGTTCAGATGGCATCCGCGTTTACAATGGCGCCAGAAAATGCAAGAAAACGAAAATCTACGGTCGCCGGTCGGTTAGGGGACCAGTGTCTTAGTTAAAAAGGAAAAAGAAAATTTTACCAGGAATGTATTTCGAAATTTGATGTGAATTTTGAATCATCACCGAATGGGCTATTGCCATATTGGCTGGCAAAGCACTGTCGAAGCGGTTGTTCCCTATAAAGGGAATCCCCACATTGGATTGCCAAAGCTCCACGTCAAGGCTTAGTCACACACAGAATCGGAGACGTAGAACTTTCCCGAAGGGAAGAAGAAGGATCGCGCCTTTCTAATTTTCCTGTTCTCTCTTCGTTCGCTGTTTTTTTTCTCACGAACCCCATTTGCGGCAAGCTCTGGTAGATGGAGTATCAATTCTTTCTGGGAGGGATTCTAGCTTCGTGTTTGGTGCTTGTGTTTTTTGTTTGCAGATCTGTCGAGAAGAAATTCTCGGGGTCAAGAGAGGCCACCAGTATTGGGTTTGCTGAGATCTCAGAAAATGGAGAATGCGAATCAGAGGATGCGGGAGGTGCAGAAATTATCATAGTTGGTGCTGGAGTTGCCGGGGCGGCTCTTGCTTACACACTTGGGAAGGTGAAAATATTACTTGTTTTGTCCTTATAAGATCCCCACGCCCTTCATCCGCATGATGATTTTCCTGGCTCGGAGTTTATACACGTTTGAAAGCACGCATCTGTCCATGTTTTGGATATTCCTAAGTCAAAAGAGAAAAAATATATAGAGAGAAATTGTGAATAGTTTGTCTTCGCTTGCAGGGAAAGCTTCAACGGTTTGAAAGGAAAGAACTATTACTTTTCACTGTATTTTTCAATGAAATTCAGGGGGGCAATCGAGGAAGGGCGTAAACAAAAAATACAATTAATGCATACTTTTTATTTTTGTCGCCGACAGATGTCATTATCTTTCCCTTTCTCTCTCATTTTATTTTCAAATTTTGTGAAATTCATGTACTTTTTGTTTCTAAATTCTGTTTTCCCGTCGGAGTTGGAGAATCACAAAAAATACCAAAGTTTCTGAGACATTTTTTGAAACCTTTTCTTTTGGCATTTTCCCATCAATCTGACGAAGAGCAAAAGAAAATTGTGAATGCCCTGTATTTCTGGGTTTTCAAAATCTCTATGCACACCAGATTTGCCTAGACAGACTTCTGCCATGGAAGAATCTGTAAAATCAGGCGGACAGAGCATCGGAAACTGTTAAAAGTATTGTATTTCTTTCTTTCCAAAATCTGTTTGTGACCCTCGAGTTTAGGGAAATAACAAAACCATACCAACTTTATTTCATTCTTTCAAACTCTGTCTGTGGCGTTCACAGGAGAAGGTAAATCACAAAAACCCACCAGAGTACGGAACTCCCATAATCTCTACAATTATTAATCCAGATTTAGTTCAGATCTGTGATTATTTTCTGTCTCTGAGCTTTTGTTGCATGAAGGCATGGAGCTGTAATACCTGCTAATGGTCTTGCTCTATGCTGCTTATTGCAGGGTGGACGAAAAGTGCATGTTATTGAGAGGGACTTGAGTGAGCCTGATAGAATCGTGGGTGAATTGCTGCAGCCTGGAGGTTATTTGAAGTTAATTGAATTGGGTCTTGAGGGTAAGCAAGAATCTGAAAGATCTTGATAATTTGAGCATGTTAACAGATGAATAAGGTTACTAGGTTGTTGCAGATTGTGTGGAGGAAATTGATGCTCAAAGGGTCTATGGCTATGCTCTGTATAAGGATGGGAAAAACACAAAACTATCTTATCCTTTGGAGAAATTTGACTCCGATGTTTCTGGCAGGAGCTTTCACAATGGGCGTTTCATTCAGAGAATGCGAGAAAAGGCTGTGTTTTTCCCAAAGTACCTTTTCCTTTTCGCTTCAGACTTTAGTTTACATTTAACTGTTGCTGTTTCTAAAACTTTCAATTACTATGGAGTTCAAATATAGATTTTTGAAGTTGTTTTGAAATCCTTTGTTCACATCATGTTATCTCCAATATTTCTGCAGCGTGAAACTAGAACAAGGAACAGTCACAGCTCTAATTGAAGAAAATGGAATCATCAAAGGGGTGCACTACAAAACCAAGGATGGGCAAGAGCTCACAGCAAGGGCCCCCCTCACCATAGTCTGTGATGGTTGCTTTTCCAACTTGAGGCGTTCTCTTTGCAAGCCAAAGGTAAAATATACTTGGTTTCTTTCCCAGTCATACAGTGGTGTTTATCTTCCAAGCACAGCTACTAAACCCAAAAATGGACAGGACCCTGTAATATGTGAAATGTATCTATGAAACTATGAAGAGTTAATATGAATGTCAGATATGTGCTGAAGACACAGCCCAAGTTTTTTGGAGTGTTTGATGCTTCATAATAGATTTTCATTCTACTCGCACTGCAATGTTTATTGCCCTTTTTTGCTTAATAGGCATAACTGTTTCTCCAGGTTGATGTACCATCTCATTTTGTTGGTCTTGTCCTGGAGAATTGTGATCTTCCATATGCAAACCATGGGCACGTTATCTTAGGTGATCCTTCTCCCATTTTATTTTATCCCATTAGCAGCACTGAGATTCGCTGTTTGGTTGACGTACCTGGCCAAAAAGTACCTTCTATTGCCAATGGTGAAATGGCTACATACCTGAAATCTGTGGTAGCTCCTCAGGTGCTGATATCATTCTTGACTCTTTATTATCAGTTATTTTAAATAATGAACATTCTTCAATACAGGCTAGCCAGATAACCTTTACGCAATAAGGGATGTTTTATGGTTTCAGGTTCCGCCAGAGCTGTATGATTCTTTTCTAGCAGCCATTGATAAGGGCAAGATAAGGACCATGCCAAACAGAAGCATGCCCGCCTCTCCTTACCCCACACCCGGTGCCCTTCTGATGGGAGACGCCTTTAATATGCGTCACCCTTTGACGGGAGGAGGAATGACTGTGGCACTAGCTGACATTGTTGTCCTGAGGAATCTTCTTAGGCCACTTCGTGATTTGCATGATGCTTCTGCTCTTTGCAAGTATCTTGAATCATTCTACACGCTGCGCAAGGTAAATGTGGTGTGAAGCTGCTAGATGACTGTTTCTTTGATATTAGTATTAGTGGTAAATCACAATTATGGCTGCCTATTTGTTATTTGTGACTTGTTCAAATGCTTGTAAGCATGACACATACGGGATATGACAAACATGACTCTGCGACACTATATAATATGGAATGCTCATGTAGAAAAATAAAATTAAATAAGAACATTTAGTCGTTTCACTCTCCAAATACTACGTGGAAACCAACAATTATGCAAAGTAAATCTGATATCAAGCTGTTAGATAACTATTTTCATGGCGGTAAACAATCTCTATATCTGGTTCCATTGCCAAGAAACATGGACATAGGCAAAAGATATGACATAGATTTGACAGGGACACTATAAAATACTAATCATGTGTGATTGGCCGAGCCATGTAGTACGGGTGCTAGATATGGCTACCACCTATTTTTATTTAGAGTCAGCGTTTTGTACTTTAATGAAGCTTGATTTGAAGGGAATTGATAGGTAGTGGCTGATTTTGTTTGCAGCCAGTGGCATCTACAATAAACACATTGGCAGGTGCACTGTACAAGGTATTTTGTGCATCCCCTGATCCAGCTAGGAAGGAAATGAGACAAGCATGTTTTGATTATCTCAGCCTTGGAGGCGTTTTCTCGAATGGACCAATATCTTTACTATCTGGCTTGAACCCTCGCCCACTTAGCTTGGTTCTCCATTTCTTTGCGGTGGCTATCTATGGTGTTGGCCGTTTGCTAATCCCATTTCCTTCTCCAAAGCGCATGTGGATTGGAGCTAGATTGATTTCAGTGAGTATTTTTGGTTGACAAATTTAAGTATGTTAAATTTGAGCCAGATGGGGGCAAAAAAAAAAAGAAAAAAGAAGCTAACATGAATAAGTCATATAAATACATTATAGGTGAATTTAATTGAAAAATGAGTTTGATGTGTCGTCAATTCATATTTGATTTTTCCACAGGTCTACCTAAGAATTTGTCTTTTTGAGTTTCTCATTTGGATAACTAGAATCTACCTTTCAGATATCACTGCTTAAACCAACCACAGATAATGATACATGTATTTTGTGTTATATTTTCAGGGTGCATCGGGAATCATTTTCCCCATTATTAAGGCCGAAGGAATAAGGCAGATGTTCTTCCCAGTGACCGTGCCGGCATATTTCAGAACTCCTCCTGTTCATTTACATGACTCAAACTGAGACCATATATAGAAGGGGGAGAACTTTTCGAGTTTGTTACTACATATAGTTTCTGCTATAGCTTTCTTTCTTTCTTTGGAAAAGAAAAAACTAGTTATAGTTCGTATTTTTCTTTCCCCTTCATGCTTGATTAAGAACAATAACTGTGGACAACTGCTGCTTCATGTGCATTTCGTTTTGTTCACTGAATTGGAGCAAAAGAAAACTCTAGGAGCCTATCTTCCAATTGTAAAATTTACAGAGACCAGTAATATGTTTCCTTCATAGCTAATGCAAGATCATGTTTTAGGCTGCTGCTTATGGTTTATCTATGTTCATAAAACTAAGAAAATTGTGTGAAGAGTAAGTGATGCGATGGGGGAACGCCCTGAAATGAAATATCGGGCTTGGAAAGATGCCTACTCTAGGCAGATAAGAACGAATTTGTTTATACCAAAAAAAAAAAAAAGAACGATTTTGATTGTAACTTGTGAACGCTGACGTTTGTTTTTTGACATTATTTGGAGGATGAGGGATATGATTTTGACTGGAGAAAAAATGAATTCTGGATGACATATCACTAAACTTCAAAGTTTTCTGTTTTGGCATGAGGAAGGAATTCTTGACTCTTGAGGAGCATTCGGCCGTGTGTGAAGATCTCTGACAGGATAAAATGCTTGGCATCGTGAGAGATTAAAGTTAGTGATGTATTTTAATAACAATCAACTGACTTTCCGCATTGGAAGACTCCTAAGTAGTTTTTTTTTTTTGAATTGAAAAGTGACATCAATACAGAACCAACAAATTAAAACAGAAACAAGTAAACTCTCATCATTCTCCTTCCCTACTTAGATAGGGTGGGGGGTGATCGAAAACACAAAACGGGGTGTCCAAACTATGAGCAGCTTTAGCTAGGAGGTCCGCACTAGAGAGGTCTTCCCTGTAGATGAAGAACGGCAAGACTTGCCAATCTCTATTCAGAAGTAGTCGTGCATCATTCATAATGTCATAAAAAGGGTGATCCGCATTGCAACCGCGTGAAACCAAATTTATTGCTTCAATACAGTCTGAGTAAAGCACAACTCGCCTAAATCCTTTTGACCAGCTAATTTGTAATCCCTGCATAATGGCTAGTGTTTCTGCAATGGCTGAGGGTACTGTTGTGAGCTTACAACTGAAGCTGCAGATCCATCCGCCTTTTTCATCCTTTAAAATTCCTCCGCATCCACTACGTCCATCCCGTAGAACTGACCCATCCACTTCCAGAGTGACATAGTGTCCCTGTAACGGTTGATGTTCTTTACCTCTACTACTATCCTGTTTATAGAAGGAGCAGTTGGCTATCATATCTTGGTCACAGCAAGCTTTAAAGAAACTTGGGAGAGCACTAGGTTCTTCATTAGTAATATTTGGATCAAAAAGTTTGTTGCATCTTGTGACCCAAATATCCCAACAAGTGTAAGCGAAAAGAGATGCCCAGGAGAGTTTCTTTGTAAAAGCCTTGCCCGCTTCCTTGTGAAGATTCCATTTGATCCAGTCTGCTCCTTGAAGGGAGTTAAACTGAGTCCAGAACAATGGGTCAAGGACTGATCTCCATCTGTTAATGGCATTCTTGCATTCACGAATCAAGTGCATATCGTCTTCCAAATCCTCACAGCCAAAAGGGCAGTTTGTTGTCACCTCCAAACCCCTCCTTAGCCTGAGTTCTGTTGTATGAGCTCGTCCATGTGAGAAAAGCCACAGGAAGGATTTGACCTTTTCTGGTACTTGTAATTGCCAAATTTTTTTCCAAATATTGTCCGCCTGGTTTTGGGTACCTGCAAGGAGAAACTTATAAGCAGAATTAACTGTAAAACGACCATCAGTGGATGGTCTCCAAATATATTTGTCCTCTCCTCTCTCCTCACGCGGTGGGTGTGTCCACAGGATACGGTCAACATGTGCCTGGGGAAGGACTGCCGCTAGCTTGTTACTATTCCATTGTCCTCTAACATCCACATAATCAGCAACTACCTCTGTTAAGTTCACCAAGTGCTCAAGACCAGGGATTAAATCGATGAGTGGAATATTAATCACTGACCAATTGTCAAACCGAAAGGAAGTGGAATTGCCATTACCCACTTTTTTCCCCAAACCTTTAATGAAATCTTTCCAAACCTCGCTCACACCTTTCCAAGTAAGGGATGCGTTGGATTTCTTCCTTACATGAGGCCGTGGGCCTTGTCCTGTGTCATACTTCGTCTTTAGGACCTTGACCCAGAGAGCATCTTTATCACAAACCAGTTTCCAACATAGCTTTATCATAAAAGCTTCATTCTGCTTTCTCAAATTTTTGATTCCCAATCCTCCCATTTTCCTGTCTTCTGTAATTTTTTGCCAAGAAATCAAGTGAAGTTTCCTGTTCCCATCATACTCTCCCCACAGAAAGTTTCTACTAGTCTTCTCCAGCTCATTAATTAGTCGCTTGGGGATTAAAGAAGTCTGCATCTGGTAGGAGGGAATTGCAGATAGCACTGCCTTGATCAACGTAGCTCGACCAGCCATACTTAAACAGCTTCTTTTCCATCCAGCCATACAAATTGAAGACTCCTAAGTAGTATTTTAAGTTCAAGTTCTAAATATAGATACTATTTTAGAAGCTTAATTCGGTTGATCTCAATCTCATTTGTTCAAGTTAATTCTTTTAGATTACGGCTTTCGATCATGATTAAAATTACCACATATTTTCTTCATCCCTATTTTAGTTGTTTTCAATTTTTCAGAAGAGAGAGCACACAGAGACTAAGGAAACAACATTCATTTGTTATGGCAAATTAATATATTTTGTGAGTAAAAATATATTTTTATTCCTATAATTTTATAGGATGTCTTATTTTTGTTCTTTGATCTTATAGAATATCTTTTAATTCTCTAACTTCTTAACACACCATTAGTGTCAAATAATAATTTTTTGTGTCGATTATTGTTATTATTTTTTTAAAAAACTTTATATATTAAATCATGTTTTGTCAGCGTTTAACAATTTTAATAATAAGATTATTATTTTTACTGAAACTAACAGTGTTGGGACTAGCAAAATGAAATTTTAATTGAATTTAGGAGCCCGTTTAGAATAACTTATAAATAATTTTTTTAATATGATTTATAAAATACAAAATAACTATGTGAGAAGAGTTTTATTTTGAGTTATGTTACAAGTGATTGTATACATGATTCTAGATAGGGTCCGAACTTGAAGCTAAAAGATTAAAGTGTATTTAATAATAATATTATTATTAATTATTAATAGCATAACTATAAATAAGTCTGCGACCCTGCGTCAGAGATTCTCTTCAGCTTTCTACCATATGGCGTTTCAGGATCATGTAGGTCCCTCTTTTCTTTTCGAAATGACGAAAACACCCTCAAATGACCCAAACCAGCCCTAGCCTTTCCCAGGAATACCCAGGATGTTCATCTCTCTGTCTCTTCCTCTCTCTGTCTTTCTCTCTCTGTCTCTATCTCCCTATCCGCTGATATGGCATCGCATTCAGTGTTCGGATCGGCCTCTTTCGGTCTCTGAGAAGCCTCCTCTGCTCATGCTCAGGTCATTATAATATTTGTTTATGCGACGAAGTCTTTTGCGATTTGGGGGTTTTCTCGACAAACCAGCTCCGGATTTTGGATGCTTTCACCCAAGTCAGATGTTTGTTGTTTGAATTTATTCTGTGTAATACGAAGTCGTGTTGAACGATTTTCCTATGATTCTGTTGCTTTTTTTTTTTTTGGCCTGATGAGATTCTGTTGAAATTTAAGTTGAATTGAATTTCCCCCTTTGTTTGGGCCTTTGTTCTTTGTCATTTTACCGTCTACATGTTTGCAAATGTTTTAGAATATATATCTTTCCTTTAGTAATATTCTACTGCATATGTTTCCATGAATTCATGCCTTTCTAGTTTCAACAAAATTTGTTTCCCCACCTGTTTTCCAGCTGTCTTCTTCGGCTCTCTAAATCTTGTAATAAGACAGTAATTAGAAGTTGAGGTAATCGTGTGATTCAGCTATACAAGTTTAATCTCCTTTGGCATCATTTTGGCTATGGGAACTGACAAGCTAACAAGTTTACTTCAAAAATGACGATTGTTCTTGTTATCTGATAGACCAATCAGCATTGCTCTTATTGCCTCTTTTTATTACGAGTAGCATGTGGCTGTGGGATGCGCTCATTGCACTAATGCTGCAAATTAATCTCATATGCTACTTTGTATTCACTCTACTCTTTTTGTAACTAATTTACAGAGATTAAGAATGTTAGATAAATTAGTTATTTGCGAAAAATTATACTGGTTTGTCTAAAATATCCTTTTTAATCATTTGCATTGGAAATTATCTTATTGATAGAAATTCCCTTTAACGTGTGAAATCAGTAGGGATAGTTTGTGAAAAAAATTATAAATTTGAGAGACATGTGAATTGAGGCCATACATTTAGAAGCAAAATAAATTCTTAATTAACTTTTTCATTTAAGACTGGAAGGAGTATTTTTTTTAATGATGTGTTAGAGATTCATGATATCTTTGACATTTATGTGCTAATAAAATAAGTTTCGGTCAACATATTACCCGCATTATTGAAGTAGACTGTTAAACTGTCGATGAAATCAGTGTTGTTGAGTTTCAAACCTTGTTATCTGCTGTACCCCGTTTGTGTTATATGAATTTATCAGATTATACTCAATGGGTTAGGGGCAAAGTGCTACCTAAGCTCTCGATTTTTTATTTTAAGTTTTTATTCTGTGCTTTGAGTTTGCACTTTTCACTCTCCTTTGTTATCTTTTCTGGCTCACAACCCAGCACCAGCAGCAAGCCTACGTCAGACACTAAAAGCAAATAGCATGCCCACTTTTTTTTCTGGTTCTGCTGGTTGTCATTTGGTGATCAAATGTTAATATGAAAGGTTTCTTCCCGTTTTACGTGTGTATGGATCCCTGACAGCTCCCTATGAATTTCTTTAGGATGTGCATCGGCTGAGAACCATTTATGGGGCTGTCAAATTATGAATTGCTAACCTATGCACGTAGACTGCTGATCCCACTGTAGCCTGTCATTTAAGCTTAAATCTTTGCTTCTCTTTGGTTTTATTTTCAGAAATGCTCCTGTGGTGGTGCTGGTGTCTGAAATTGTTTGTGCTTTCATGTTTATGATGTTATAATTTGCTTAAGAAATTAGTTATTACCTTTTTCTGTGTAATCCTGTTCATTCAATGAACTCTTATATCTTTTTTTTTCCTCGGAATTAGTTCTGATGTATTTTGATTATGTTATTCGGTAAATTGCTGCAGGTTGTTTAGATGGGAAAGCTTATTTTAACCTGGCTGGTCACATTGGCCAATATAGTAGAGAAAATGGCCTTGTTATTTTTTCCTCCCATGTGATGGAAATGGTTTGAGTGGTTGATGAATATGTCATAGGAGTTTACACCCAAAACTTCACTGCATGGAAGATCACACATTTGTTGTTGGTCAAAAATTCCCTGATGTAAAAGCATTCCGCAATGCAATTAAAGAAGCAGCTATTGCGCAGCATTTTGAGCTTCATATCATTAAAAGTGACTTGATACGTTATTTTGCCAAGTGTGCATCAGATGGCTGTCCATGGCGCATTCGTGCTGTCAAACTCCCTGATGCTCCTACCTTTACAATTAGAAGTCTTGAGGGGACACATACTTGTGGGAGAAATGCACATAATGGGCACCACCAGGCTTCTGTTGATTGGATTGTGAGTTTTATTGAGGAAAGACTGCGAGATAATATCAATTACAAACCAAAAGATATTTTACATGACATCCATAAGCAATATGGGATAACAATACCATATAAGCAAGCTTGGCGTGCAAAGGAACGTGGCCTTGCTGCAATATATGGCTCCTCTGAAGAAGGATATTGCCTACTTCCTGCATTTTGCGAGCAGATAAAGAAAACCAATCCTGGAAGTTTTGCAGAGGTGTTTACCGCAGGTGCAGATAACCGTTTTCAGAGGCTTTTTGTTTCTTTTTATGCATCGATACATGGCTTCCTTAATGGTTGTTTGCCCATTGTTGGACTTGGGGCAATCCAACTGCAAAGCAAATACCTTAGCACATTCCTTTCAGCAACGTCATTTGATGCTGATGGTGGGTTGTTCCCACTTGCATTTGGTGTTGTTGATGTTGAAAATGATGAAAGCTGGACTTGGTTTTTGTCCCAGTTGCACAAGACACTTGAGGTAAATAGTGAAACCGTCCCGCCAATGATATTCTTGTCAGAGGGACAAAAAGGTATTATGGATTCAGTAAGAAGGAAGTTCCCTAATTCTTTTCATGCATTCTGCATGCGTCACTTAAGTGAAAGTATTGGCAAAGAGTTCAAGAATTCTAGGCTTGTCCAACTTCTGTGGAAGGCAGCATATGCCACCACAACCTCTGCTTTTAGAGAAAAAATGGCCGAAATAGAAGAGGTTTCTTCTGAAGCTGCTAAATGGTTACAGCAGTTTCACCCATCTGAGTGGTCTCTAGTACATTTTGAAGGAACACGATATGGTCATTTGTCCTCTAATGTTGAGGAGTTCAATAAATGGATTTTCGAAGCCCGGGAGCTGCCAATTATTCAGGTGATTGAGCGGATTCATAACAAGCTCAAGACTGAGTTTGATGACAGGCGTTTGAAGAGCAATTCATGGTTCTCTGTACTCACTCCATATGCCGAGAGGCGAATGATGGAGGCTATTACCTGTGCATCCACATATCAAGTCCTTAGATCAGATGAAGTGGAATTTGAGGTTCTCTCAGGTGATCGCTCAGATATTGTGAATATTGGTAGCCATAGCTGTTCTTGCCGTGATTGGCAGCTATATGGAATACCATGTTCTCATGCTGTTGCAGCTCTGATGTCATGTAGAAAGGATGTCTATGCTTTTACCGAGAAGTGTTTTACTGCTGGTAGTTACAGAGAGACCTATGCAGAGGAAATACATGCCATCCCTGAGAAACTTGAATGGAGAAAAACAGATGAGACTTCCACCGATGACAAAGCTGTACTTGTACGGCCGCCCAAATTCCGGAGACCACCAGGACGCCCTGAGAAGAAAAGAATTTGTGTTGAGGACCTTAATCGAGAGAAGCATACAGTGCATTGTAGTCGGTGTAATCAAACTGGACATTACAAGACAACGTGCAAAGCAGAGATTAGTCATAGTATAGAACAGTTTTAGGTGTCTAATTTTGTACTCTTAGGTCACATGAACTAGCATGGTTAGCATCTAGGGACAAAATGTTAAGGATGTACCCATTATTTAGGCTATGTAAAAAATTTATTCAACTCAATCTGCATGTATAAACTGAAGTAACTTTGTAAGATTGTCAGGCTTGTAATCAAAAGCAAGTTCTAGCCGTCCCTTGGCTCATATGTTTTGAACTTTTCTTTTTCTTTTTTTCTTTTTTTGGCCACCAGGAGCTCAAACGCCTATTACCCATGAGAGGTTAAACTTGCAATTTTACATTTAAGATAGAATGGAGGTGATTAGTGTCATTTAATACACGCCCGTTTGCACAGATGTGCTTTCATACACGCACATGCACAAACAAACAAAAATACACACACAACTTGTTCTCATGGTAAAAGCATTGATTCAATTGAGATGTCTTCGGAAGATATGAGGAGCAATTTATGTCCAATGCAACCTTTTTAGTGTCCCTAAACAAGACCTACACATTAGTGTCAGACACTTGATCGTCTGCAACCTTCCCTCCGAGCCATGGGGGCCATTTCATGAATGAAAATAGAATAGAGCGATGGAAATGAACAGAATGAGGATCAACTTCTTTTATATATAACCATATATAGCACATCAGAATATATTATTTCAAGAGCTAAGTTGAGGCCAGTCTTCCTCAGTCCAAGAAGTTACAGCTTGAAACCAGTGAGATAATTTAAGTTCAACTGTATAGCTCCTTGAATCTTCTGCAGGCCTCCAAAATATTTTCCCGGTGACCAAATGCGCTTACACGAACAAAACCTTCGCCACCAGGTCCAAAACCGCTGCCAGGGGTTGTAACCACATGGGTCTTCTCAAGTATCTCGTTGAAAACATCCCATGAGCTTCGTCCAGGGAAATGGACCCAAACATATGGTGCATTTTTCCCTCCATATACTTTAAAACCAAGCGATTCAAATGTCTCCACTATTATCTTTGCGTTCTCTTTATAAAATGCGATGACTTCCTTCATAGCCTGCATTCAAATTGAGCGAGTCCATCATGTAGCTTGTCCAAGAAGTATTCTACCAAAGGCCAAACCAGCTTTCATAAAAGAGGCACCTCAGAACCCACAACATTTTCAAGAAGTTTCTGTTTCTTTCTCGATAAAGAACTGTGACACAGAAAACCTGTCCTTTTATCTTTTTACTTTTTATTGGGTGAGAATGCTAATTTTTTCCCCCCAATAAGGTATGAAGAACTGTGAAGAAAATGTAATGTTTTCAGTAAAACTAGCATACTGGCTAAATCATGCAGCATTCTTTCTTCAGAAACTCGTACAAAAACAATAACTGACCTTGAGACCTTCTGGAGAAAGGCAAGCCAGACCCCCTGCCTGGGAAATATTGGATGCACCATTAAAGCAAGTACTCATAATTCGGCTGAAATCCTTGGCAACAGGAAAACCATCAGAAAACAGTAACTGCTTTGGAACCACACTCCACCCAAGTCTAACTCCAGTGAATCCAGCATATTTACTAAATGATGCAGTCTCGATCGCAACCTGCAATCTCAACAAGGTTTCATGCACAATATTACGATACAGAAACCTACCATGTATCCACGGTTAGAAACAGCTTCCTAACTGAACCCTCCTACTATGTGTTAGCCTACAGAAAAAGCCTAAGCCATCTCCCATAAACTTTTTGCCCAATAGTTTCCTAGATGGACATCTTGCCTGATGCCATCATGCCATTGTATTTGAAAATTTCCCTGATTAGTAACCAAGCTACCTCAGTAATATGGTGGACGCAACCATGAGACAAAAAACATAAAGCACGTATGCCTACACTTCTGGTAAGATACTTAAGGGAATGCAAATATTAGGTTGAAAAAGCTACCTAAGCTTGCAAGATGTTTGACCAGGCAAACCATTTGGTGAAATGAACATTCAGATAGGCTAATGTATGTGGGTGTAGAGACTTATCAGCTCAATCGATATATCGAAGTATCTAATAAAATCTATTAAAAGACTGATTATTCACAAAGGTATGGACAGTGTGACTCAATTTTCATGCTCTGTCCAATCCATGGGAAACATGTCTAGTTGAGCACCAATAGCTCATGTCAGTTTGACAAAAGACCGTAGTGGTAAACGAAAATAAGCAAATTTTTTGTCAAAAAAACAAAGAACAAAAATGAGCAAATCTCACAATATCTCAATTCAGAAGGCTAGGCAATTGTTAAATAAAAAATTGAAAGAAAATGGCATTTGCACAAGTTAGAATTATAAGATCTAGATTGTGGCGGGAAAAAAATATTTTAGATAATGTAGCAACAAGTGCCACAACTCAATTGGAAAATGACAAGTAAGAGAAGGGTCCATCCAATGCATTCTATGATAAAAATTAGCATTGTATAATCAGAACTGTGTATCAATGTTAATAAATGACAATGCTCAAAATTATAATCAAGATGGTGTAAGACTGAACATAAAGCTCAGCAGTTTTTAAGCACTAGTTGCTAATTCTAGACTGACCTCTTTGGCTCCTGGGATTTCAAAGATGGAACGTGGGCTGTCATCTGATATATATAATGCGTATGCAGAATCAAATATTATTATTGACCCATTATTCTTAGCAAACTGAACTAGTCTGCTTAGTTGCTCCCTTGTGGCCACAGCACCAGTAGGATTGTTTGGTGAACAGAAAAATATTATATCTGTTCTTGAAACAGAGGATAAATCAGGGAAAAAACCATTTTCAGGACTACACCACATGTATTCAATTCTCCCGTACTTCTGAGGATCCTTCAGATATTGGCCAGTCTGACCCATAATAACACTTGAGTCTACATAGGCCTGCATCAAGAGGCTCAAACATAAGAAAAAATCAGCTAGAAATAATGTAAAAATGTAAAAAAATTCTTTCTTTCTTTTTTTTCCTATTTCTGAATTCTTCAAGACGGTAATGAGGGCAGTGATCAGCACATTAATAAAGGTAACTGTAAAAGTTGTTTTATGGTCAATAATTTAAACAGCATATCAGGACCGAGAGGACTGATGAACAATACGAAAATGATTCCTACCCAAGTTTGCAAGTGAAAGGCACTAATAATTCCCACATGTTTACATCTGTTGCAATTTCAAATCAAGAGCAGTCTTCTTTATAAAAGGGCGTTTTCTCAAATGCGAAAATAAACTCACATTCTTAGGATTTGAAAGAACAGTAGAATCTCAAGCTCTCTTCCAGATTTATTTTTTTTTTAAATTAAAAAGTAGACACAAGCTAATCAGACCATTTTCCATTGCATCAAAGAGCATGACAGGCCAAATGAATGAACTAAAATAGTGGGCACAGCGGAGAGCAATAATGGGACAAAACCAAAAAAACTTCAAGCCGTATTAAAAGCAGAAATGGCTTGCGTAATCAACTGTTAATGAGACCATATTAATGCAAAGTGAAGCATAAATTACCGGGTATGATGGGTTTTGCACTGCCATCCTCACATTTGAGCCAAAGACAACCTGTAAAAACAATCATGAAAGGACAAGTTGGAATTTGAAATATCTTACTGCTGAAAGCTCCCCGTTAACAGCAACCATGTTGAGAAAGGAAATTATTGACATATAAAAATTAAATTTACGATCAAACCTGGAGACGAGATATGTCGCATTTTGATCCATCCGAGACAAATATATCATCTTCCTCTATGCCAAGATCACTGTAAAATGTTGAAGCGATTGCCCTTCTTAATGGCTGCGTAGATTAGAATCACCAGTCACTCTTCAAATATCATAAATTTCATTAATATAAATTTCGACTTAAATGAACAACTAAATAGGATAATTATATGATCCCAAGATCAAATTCCTTCCATCTTTATCCAATTAAGTTCCTGAAATAAACTATAAGACTTGTCCAAAGGATTGTTGAAGTGTTCAATCACGGTACAAAGATAATGTTCTCTAGCTACTTCAGTGCTTTTTTATGATAAGAGGAAAAAATATGATATTAAAAACTTAATAAAGAATTCCAGATGCTTTGCTTATTTTTCTTGGTTTAAGTAAGAATTTATGTTGGAACACAAAACTTCCAAGCACACATTATGACACAAGTTCAATAGCCATCAAAACTTGAATTTTTTTAAGGTAATCAAAATTCGAGTTTTATTTCACTTAGGGCTTATAAAATCTCCTTCCGAAAGTCGGTGTGATAAGAAGCATTCTTATAAAGCTCTCATTTTTCACTTGGCTCTTTGAAAAGCATGTTGCATTTAACACCAGGTGTTAATGCACCGGATGTGTCCTTTCCAAACTATCAGCATAAGTAGAAATCTTTGATATGCAAGAAAAAGTACTGATAGTGCCTTTTCTTCAAGTCAACACAACATACCTTTTCACCTTCATATTCTCCATAACCACGATAACCCTCAACCGTAGCTAATGAATTTGCTTTCTGAGGAAAATAGTTTGATGCTCAGTTAGCTACAGGCAAAGCACTGTTTTATTTATGAGTAACGAAAGTGTTTTTCTTGAATCAAATAGGAACATTGTACAAAGCATACCAACATCCCATGTAATCTCTATACTTAATTATAATCTATAAAAAAGACTTGAACAGAATCAATAGAGAACGGAAGGGGGTTTATACTAGTCCTTGGTGCTGAGAAAGCAGAGTTCGCACAATGAGGAATAGCACTTAACAATTGCTTGACTTGATCTATTTCTATGATAAACACATAATTAATGAACAAGCCCCAACTTCAATTAAAAAAAACAGAGAGAGAGATGCTTGTAAAAAGAAAACATAGTCCAATGATGCATTAACTTCATTAAAGCAAAAGCTGTACCATTGCCATTGCAGAAGCTATGACTTCAGGAATAGGGTCAGTAGTATCGCCAATTCCCAAGCTTATCAATTTTGAGTCTGGGTGCTTTAGCAAGAGTGCAGATTTTCTTCTTGCAACCTATTGTCCACGATAAAATTGAGGATATAGATTAGAAGGTAGAAAGTACGATATCACATATCATATTAGAGTCAAATGAAAGAAATAAATAGGATTAATTCATAACAAAAGCAAAAAATATCCAGTGGCATAACAGACCTCTGGAAAAAGATAGCCAGCTTGAAGTTTAGCCATGTTTGCATTGCGAGAGACATTAGTCCTGTAGCCTTCAACGTGGAAAAGGGAAGAATCATCTTAAATTCTAGATGATAAAGATCATTTTTTCTACATAACGCTTTATATACAGTTCTCCAACGAGTTCTAGTAACTAAATAGTCAATCATTTCGATAGAGAAGGCTGAAAAAGGCAAAAAAATTGGGAACGATTATATAGAAGTATTGTGGATCAAGTATTCTAATGTATCATATCTGCATGCAATTATTTCATAATCACAAGGGTAAAGGAAAACAGAGAAAACTACAACATAGAGAAGATTTCTGGGTACCAGTCTGCAATTCTTGAGGTGTCTCAACGCATTTACAAACACCAAGGCTTTTCGCTGGCAAAGAGACGTTCTGATTCCTGAAATAGCCAAAGAAGGCCCAAAAAACAAAAAACTTTTGAGGTTAAAACAGAAGAAAGTTGCAGAAATATTGATCAATGTTCAAATTCAATGCAGGCCTTCCTGTGTAGTTGGAGATATGAAATGAGAATTAGAAGCAAAATACCGTGAATTGAAGTTAGAATGACTCAAGAAAGAAGAATAAGATGAAGAATAGAGTGGAGAAGTCGTGGGGTTATGGATCATAGCCATTCTCGAATGAGACAGAGACGCCACAGAATGGTGGTACCATGAGATCTCTATTTATACTATTGTGACTTCATAATTTTAGCAGTCGATGTCTCCATAGGCAATTTCAAAAAGTTTTATAATAACTCAAATTTAAAATTCCAAAACCGCCCACATCTGAGCTGTATGTGACTGGGTGTATATATCTTCAAGTCATTTCTCATTCCTCAAATTCTATTGGGACTTTTTTCTGTCTCTCTGTTATATTAAAAATATATTTTACTTCAAAATATATATATTTTTTAATATTAGATGTTGTTGCTTTCAAGAAATGAATTCATGGAGAACTCGCGCAAGCTTCTCCATCCCCTAATCCAAATCAGCACTTGGTTTGTTGTCGATCTATTTGAAAAATGGCATGGAGAATGAAATAAAATAATCAATTTTTTAAAAATGATTTTATGAATAAAATCTTTTATCTTTCATTATTATTATTAGTAGAATAATAATAATGAAGCCTTTTGACCAAAAAAATAATAATGAAACCTAGTCCCAAAAAATGAAAAAAAATGTTATAAAGAAAGAATTGAAAAAAAAAAAATGAAACAGAACTAGCAGGCAGCTGCCCGTTTCCATGTGATAGTGATAGTCATAGTATTCTCGGGCTGTTTGGGATGTTTAAAAAACATTTTAAAAAAATATTTTAATATAAATAAAAATAATTTTTTTCCACATATTTATTTCAAATTTCATAAAATTATTTCTAAAACTGTGGCTTATTTCTTATCCAAATATTCTCTCAAACTGAAATTGATTGGTTCACATCCTTGCAAATCACCTTTTCTTTTCCCTTTCCAATTTCTCTGGCATTAACTATGGATACTGCTTCTAACAATTAATTTCAACTTTAATTTGTGACATTATGAGAAATTAGTTTCTTTTGCATGTTAATTTTAATTTAAAAAAAAATGTCTGTACACGCTTTGATGGCCTCAAAAAAAATTATAATAAATAAAGAAAAAAATTATCCATAAATATCCATTTGAAAATTTCATTGCCCATAAACACATAAGTTACTTATAAGCAATAAACAAATATATTATATTAGGCCAAGTAGTCAGTATGAGGTAGGAAGGCATGCATTTTGCTTATAGGTTAAAAGGAAAATACATTTTATGTATAGCTTAAATAAAAGAAAAAAATTACTTATAAATTTTAATTAAAAAACTAAATATGACTAAGTCTTACAAAGTTTATTTAATAGTAATATATCTTAAAAAAACGTAATATTTACAAGCCTAGTTTGTATAGATTAAATTGTTTTGAGATCTATTATTATTTAATAAAATTTAAGGGAAAGTAGTTTTTCCTAAATTTTAAATATACGTGTTCCAAAACTCTTATAACTACATGAATGAAAGATTAAGGGTGTGTTTGGATAGAAACCAAACCATGGTTTCAGAAGTGCTTTTACGGATTACGAAGTAAATATGTGAAGGAGATTATCTCGTTTTGCGGAAAAGTGCTTCTGAAACCATAGTTTTGAGATATCCAAACAGGCCCTAAATCATCACCAGTGGCTCTGTGCCCAAATGCCCAATAAAACTTCAAAAAAGAAAAAAGAAATATTATCATAAACAATTTATACTCTATGTTTAAATATTTTGATAATTAATACAAAATCTGGTTAACTAATCTATATAGATTAAAAATATTAGTTCAATTAATTAATATGATATATTTTTTTAAAAATATTTTTAATATCTTTTTTAATTTTTTCCCTTCTTTTCTTACTTAATTATTATTTAAAAAAATAATATTAATTTTTAAAAAATTAATAAATATAAAAAAAAAAGTCTTACGTATACGAAAAATTTCCTAATTGGTTCCGTAATCTATGGAATCATACCTGCGTGAATTGTACTTGCGCCTCTTCCCGGGCTGGAAGCTTCGATCGGAAGAACCCTAACCCCTCTATTCGGCGACCATCCTCTTCCCCGCGACCTGAGCCGAAGCTTGAGCTCTGAACGCTAGAAGTCTCTGGGCGAGTTTGTGGCGGGTAAGTTGCGATTTTTGGTTTCCTCTTCTTCATTTGTTTCTGTTCGAATTAGAGGCTATTTATCCTCACGTTCTTCTCTCCCCGACGACTCTTCTATAGTCGGTGACATGAGAAAATCTTGATCTCTGACGGCTGAAGTTGTCTCGGATATCCTCTTATCGCGTTTTGCTTCGATTTCTGGCTTCCTATCAGTCTCTGTGTCCCCAAAAAACAGAACTTCGATTCGAGATATGACCTGAAGCAAGAATTTGTTCCATTGTCATCGTTTATCACTAAAATTTCCGCCTTTTAGGTCATTGAACCAATTACTAAGGTCGTTTATCTGGAAAGCTGGACGTTATTCGGAATTTTCAGATTCTCGAAAGCTTTACCATACCAAATTCCATAACTTTGATTGGGTTTATGTTTCCGGGTAGTTTTAGAGTGTCTTTTATATATTAATACAAGGTAGTTTTAGAGTTCTTTCACGACTTTTTAAGGACGTTTCTGTTGGTTTATTTATCTCGATTAGAATGGGATGGCTTCTACTTTATGTTAGGTCTTTGGAAAGGAAGATTATCTAATTTAATGGTAATGTGTTGTCTGATTGGAGTTCTGCTATGTTGAAAAGTTCAAAATGTTAAAAAGTGATGTTGCAGTGGAGATGGTTTTAGGCCTTGGGTATGCAAATTGCTTTAGATTTTTGCTCCCTTTTCATCTTGAACTTATAATCTACCAATGAAGCGAACCATTATTTGTTGCTTTAAATGCTACTCATGTTGCCAAATGCCAATGGCCTCTGTGGGGCCAGCAATTTTGCATTCGCAGTTTGAACTGGAGAATTAGAGTTCTTGTTTCACACCCTTTAGAACTACTCCCCGGTAGTGGATTGTTTTAATTATTGGAATTTCTTTTCTATTCTTCATTTGATTGTTGTTCCCCTTCCTTTTTTCCCCCTCCTTGTTGATTTGTTCAGCTGCTTAATGGATCTGGAGACTGAAAACCGACTAGCTGCTCTTTTTATGAGAGAAGCAGCTGAATTGCGACAACAGGCTGAAAAGGAAGGTGTTCTTGCATATCTTCGACAGCCTAATAAACGGCATCGGCCAAATTCACGCTTCCTCACAGCAACTGTACTTGGGGTACAACAAGGTAGGTCCTATTTACTGTTTTAGAAATAGAACTTGCCCATTGTGTTTGATCACGGAAATTTTATCAAATGAATATGAAATTTGAAGGAAGACAGTAGTTATTCTAACAGCAAGCCATTGGTCCATCTTTTGATGGGCCTTTATATAATGTGATTCTTAGTGACTGTTTTCTTACTGAGGACCATTGCTCTTAATTTTTCCTTCTAATAGCTTGTAGAACTTCTGCATAACTGCCAATGACAAAATTATAAACTGCTTTCCTTTTATGAATTATTTTGACTTGAACCAATTTAACACCCCATTCAGTCCACAACAGTTTCTGATTCATGCAATCTCTGCTTAGCATTTGTGGTTCTATCTCTTCTGATTGTATTAAATACACCTACCTCTGGGTTGATAAATCTCAGCAATTGAGTTTGAAGTGGGTTTTCTTGTGTACTGTATATATGCAAATCATTATGTATTTCTTACTGATATGTTAACTGAGACCCTGTTGTTTTTGCAAAGTAGTACACACGTACAGTCTTTGATTATTTTCAGAATCATGAGAAAAATATTATAATATTTGCATCAAGATATTGTTATGATTTTTTTTCCATGCTGGAATGTGCCAATATTTGGTAAAAATCGTCATGGGAATCAACTCAATAATCATAATCTTTAATTATTCTTAACATTAGTAAAACCAAAATGTTTACAGTCTTTTGAGCTAGAGATGATAGATTTGTCAAACCTGTTGCAATTTAAATTTGTTTTTGTGATTAACTTGAAAATCCTCTTCTTCCTGTGTGTTTGGTAGTCATTTTGTTTAGCATTTTTCTCTTCAGCTACTATCTTATTGTCTTTTCTGTGTGTGCTTCATTCTTTTATTCATTTTTCAGCAAATCGAGCTGTAGATGTAAATGAAATGTGGCGAGTGCGGCAGAAAGAACTAGAGCTGGATAAAAGGCATGAAGGCAGATCTAAAGATCAAAACCCTGGCAACAGAAGCCATAGGGATGGTAACTCATTAAGAAGCGCCGGAAGGTTTGCCATGGATGATAATACTGCCTCTGCTTCATGCTCTAGTAAAGGAGAACCTGACCATTGCCCCGAAGGTTTAAGGGATGAAGAGCTTGAGATGTTTCTAAACTCTAGGTATTCTTGCTTTTCGACATTTTATGTGCATGGTACTTTGATGTAGACACACTGGTTAAGGTTATGACTGAAGAAACTGTCCTTTGCAGGACCAAGCGAGGCAGAGGAGCCATTGGTCCGAGGATGGACGAGACAGGTCCTTACCTTCCACGTCACTTTGATGAGGAGGAGCCTATTACAAGTTCTGATGTGAGCAACCGTCGTGTTTATGGTCCAGAAAGGCCTGCTTCACTGAAGTCTTGTGAATCTTCTGAAGAGGAGGAGATCCATGTTAAAAGAGCGAAAAAGGCTAAAAAATCTCACTCAGGGAGCTCAGACAAGGAGCATTCTAAGAAGCACAAATCCAAAGAGAAGTCTAGACATAAGAAAAGGAAGGAGAAAAGGAGCAAGCATCGCCACTGAGGTGTATTCTGCTATGTATTAATTTACAAGGGAATGTTGTTACTTGCCCGGTATGTGTGCCAAACTGTCCATTTTGATTGTACGCATGCTTAAGTTCTTGCGTAGATGTTACGTGCGTAGATATTTTATGTAACATCAAATGCAACATATTTACAACTAGAGACCGATCTTCCAATCTTGTGTGTAAATAGAGTTATCTTTGGAATGTCGAGATATTCAAATCTAGCTTGATATTCAGATGATGTTGGGAACTACTGTTGACCCCCTCCCCCCCCGGGGGGGAAGGGACCGAAAGCTGCAATCTTTGATCATGGCCAATTCTGTCTGAGTATTTTCTCTCAGTTGTGACATTTTAATGTTCACTTTAATTTGATTGCGACCACCCAAAACCCTTGAGCAAGTTACGGAATTGTATCCAAAAGTCCTTCCTGGGGACCATATCCGTAAGTTGACCAAGAAATCTATCATTTTGGTGCTCTTAGTTGGAAAGGAAGAAACCCATACTTGCATGATCATGAATTGAATCTCTTTTTTGAATTCCGTTTGTCAAAGATTAGATATTTATGGCTATCTGTTCACACTCTTCATTTTTGTCTAGAACAGTTCTTCATAGATGTTGACTCCTCGTTGTAATCTTGATTCTTCCAGTCCCCTAAAACGGAGTCATTTGGAGTTTACAGTTTAAAAATTTCGCGTAGAAACAAAATTAAACATGACATGTAAACTTGTTTTGCATTTTTAGAGTACGCAGTACATATGTGACCGTCTTAAGGTACATCTTCAAAATTTTTTTTTTAAAAAAAAATTCACAAATCAGACTAGGGCATTAACAACAATAATTAATCAACTAACTTGCCTTCCAAGTCTCATTTCTTTACCAAATACAAAAAGTTGGTGCGGACCCTGTTGTAGATATTGGCTGTCTCAATTTGTTTTTAACTAACCCCTCGTCTTTAGTTGTAGCGTAGTTATAATTGTGGTAGTTTGTGAATGCAACTTTTCTAAGTCACATCTTCCTGTGGCAGCGAAGAAATTAAAAGAGGCACCGGTTCAAAACTGCAATTGAAATACTATCTCCAATGTCAACTTATACGAAAGTGCCTTTAAAAAGCTATCCAAACACACTCGACTTTTATTTTATTTTTTTTATTTTCATATTGTATTCTGATCATTCTTTGAAAAAAGTAGCATAAGGTCTCAAATAATGAATATAATTATTGAAAAAAAATTTTAAAAAATTTTAATAACAAGTAAGCAGTTTGAATATATTGTTATTTTTTATACTAAAATTTAGGGAGAATTAGAGAGAAGGACCAATAGGAAGTGATATTTATTAAAAAAGATCATAAAAATTAAAATTATTTAAAAGGACCAAATATTCAAATATAAATTTAAAAATACTATATTGTTTCTATTCAAACCTCTTACATTTTGTCTTATATTTTTTTCCTACATTTTATTTTTAAAACTAATGTGAATTAATAAATTTCACTAAATTAGACACAGTTTGTCTCAAAATTTACAACCTACATAAAAATTAATTAAAAAAATACGCAAACATTGTTCAGTCTTGTAAAATTTAAATCTTTATTTTCTTTATAAAAAATTTTTAAAAAATTTTAAGATCATCACAGACTTTAATTAAAGATGAAAATTATATAATTTTATTAAAATTTAGATTATTATTAATTCATTATATAAGAAATATTTAAAATTCAAAGAAAATGATTTCTTTAAATTTCTTAACGTTACATGAATTTTTTTAATTGTATAATTAGGTGGCTTTTGTTAAACGATTTTGAGGAGGGGTCTTATAAAATTATAATAATTAAATCAAATTAAATTTTAATACCATACTTCTCGTATCTGGCACCGAAGGAAAGATTTATAAAAAGGAAACCGTGAATATTTAAAACGAACAATTGTCAATATCTTTTTTTTTTGTACTGAAAAGAATAATTGTCAATATCCTGCCTATGTCTGTTAGTGGCCTTGGTCTCAGCATGACAGGGAATGCCAAGACAAGCTGACAGATTTTGCGTATATTTTAGATCAGATAGCCATCAGAATCAGAAATATATGCATCTTGGTCCAAAAAAACTGAGAAAATTATTGTGAGATTTGAAGGAGGAAAGTTAGTAATATCTAAGAAGTATCACAACAACTGCTGAGTAACTTAAATTCTAGAGAGAATTAGAGAGAAGAACCAATAGACAGTAATATTTATGAAAAAAGATCATAAAAATTAAAATTATTTAAAAGGACTAAATATTCAAATACAAATTTAAAAATACCATACTACTCCTATCCAAACCTCCTATATTTTCTCTTATATTCCTTCCTATATTTTATTTTTAAAACTAATGCAAATTGCCAAATTTCACTAAATTAAAAATCAACTCAATTCACAAAATATGAGTTTAAATCTGGCTACTGATATGATAAACCTTGTTGAGTATCAATTAATAATTTATAAAACACTATATTTATTTATATACATTTACTAAAAGATTCAGTAACAATGCCTACTCTCTCTTCTTTTTTTTCATCCATCCTAATGTATTTATCCCCATCTGAAAATATTTCCAAAAATGGCAATACCCATCACAGGAGGACATTGAACTTCATTGATTCTTCAATATGAAACTTACAATTGAATTATAGCACTTTTTTTTTTTTGGCTAACGCCGACAAAAGCGCATCTAATAAGAAGTCCAAAACATTAATTTTACACTTAATGACATAACTTGCCCCACCCTCAAAACATGAAAATGTGCAGCAAAGCACGTGATGATCCTGGGGTGGTGGATCCTCGGCAACAAAATGTATCGATGATGCAAAGTACAGAGTAGCTGTAGTTCCTCATACCTACCCTATTCCTGATCATGGCTTTGTCATCTTCTAATCTAAAATCACATTTCTGAATCCCGACCTATTCGAAGCTCTCACTCCTAAATTGCAATATCCATGTACATAAAACAAGAAAACGATGCGATTATTTGGTGGCTCTGTACATGAACACTGGATCATTTTTGGTCAGGAGTCCTCATAATGATGATCTGTCTCGTCATATATCTCCTCCTATAGCAAGAAATGGTAATGTCAATAACGGTTTTCTAGAGAATAGTTTTGAGTTTTGTGCTTTGTGCTTGCACTACATGTACGTGGGAGAGTGAATCCCATACTGACTGCTGCCCTGTACTGCGAGCAAAAAATTTTCTAGGCGTGAAAGAAAGAAGAAAGCAAGTTTAGGACGACTCTTGATACCTGTAAAAGCTCTTCAATAACATCTTCCATTGTAATGATCCCAACAACAGCTTCTTCTTCTTCTGGAAGCCTTGGAAG
>NW_021635539.1:0-49243 GCF_004799145.2 Neltuma alba | reverse complement strand
ACGAGAAAAGGGTCTCACAAGTTTTCTGGGCAGAAGCATGAGCACAGCCTGCTATATTTCAAATAGAGCCTACATCAGAACACTGCTCGGGAAGACTCCATATGAATTGTACAAGGGAAAAAACCCAATTTGTCACACCTAAGGATCTTTGGAAGCAGATGCTATTCCACAACAACAACAAAGAAAACCTGGGTAAATTCGATCCTAAAGCTGATGAGGGTTTGTTTTCTTGGCTACTCTAATCGTAGTAAAGCATATAGAATTTTCAATAAACGAACCTTTACAATAGAAGAATCAATTCATGTGGTGTTTGCAGAAACTGAAACTATTTCGAAACCTGTAGATGATGATGCTGAAATCGTTCAAAATTTTCAAAAACTAGATTTGAACAAAAACTCGAACAAATTATTTTCAGAAACCGTTTCAGAAAACAGGGATGTTTTAAACGATCCCTCTTTACAAGAAAATCTAGAGCAGCCAAAGGCATGGAGACACAACCGAGATCATCCTCTGGATCAAGTCATCGGTAAAGTCAATGAAGGGGTCAAAACCCGGAGACAAATTGTCAATGAAGTTCTTTTCTCTGCTTTCATTTCTCACATTGAGCCCTCTAATATTGACGAAGCACTATCAGATGAATTCTGGATAGTTTGCGATGCAGGAAGAACTTAATCAATTTGAGAGAAATCAAGTTTGGGAACTGGTACCCAGACCAGAAGACCATCCGGTCATTGGCACCAAATGGGTATTCAAAAACAAGCTCGATGAATCAGCTCAGATTGTCAGAAACAAAGCCAGATTAGTAGCAAAGGCTATAATCAAGAAGAGGGATCGATTATGAAGAAACGTATGCTCCTGTAGCTAGATTGGAAGCCATACGAGTTCTTTTGGCTTTTGCTTGCATCAAAGATTTCAAACTATTTCAAATGGATGTTAAAAGTGCATTTCTGAACGGTTATATATCCGAAGAGGTGTTTATCGAACAACCTCCCGGTTTTGAAAATTCAAATTTTCCAAATCATGTTTACAAACTTAAAAAGGCTTTGTATGGTTTGAAACAAGCGCCCAGAGCCTGGTATGAACGACTTAGCCACTTCCTTATAGAAAAAGGATTCGAAAGAGGTAAAGTGGATGCCACACTTTTCATTAAAAGAAATAGGAAAGATCTTTTGATTGTTCAAATATATGTAGATGATATTATTTTCGGTGCTACTAACGAAGATCTCTGTCAAGAATTTGCTAAGCTTATGCAGGGAGAATTCGAGATGTCCATGATGGGAGAATTAAACTTCTTTCTGGATTACAAATCAAACAAAAGAAGAACGGTATATTTATCTCCCAGACGAAATATGTAAAGGAGTTGCTGAAGAAATTCGGAATGGAGAATGCTAAAAGTGTAAAGACTCCAATGAGCTCAACCTGTTCGCTTGATATAGACGAGGACGGGAAAGACATAAATCTAACAAGATATAGAGGGATGATCGGTTCCTTACTATACCTTACTGCAAGTAGACCAGATATTCAGTTCAGTGTTGGAATGTGTGCGAGATATCAGTCAGCTCCAAGGAGTCGCATGAAGAAGCCGTGAACGGATACTCAGATATCTTGTAGGAACTCAAATTTAGGAATCTGGTATCCAAAAAGAGGAACCGAATATTTAATGGGATACTCAGACGCCGATCACGGTGGATATAAAACAACAGAAAAAGCACCAGTGGACATCGGAGGATCCTTGTCTCATGGTCAAGCAAAAAGCAAAACACCGTGGCAATCTCCTCTACTGAATCAGAATATGTAGCCACTGCCTGCTGTTGTGCTCAGATCTTATGGCTAAAAAAACAAATACAAGATCTAGGAATCAACTTACGTGAGATTCCAATCTTATGTGATAATACGAGCACGATAAGTCTGTCCAAGAATCCAGTTCATCATGCTCGAACCAAACACATTGATGTCCGACATCACTTTATTCGTGATCATGTTCAAAAGAAAGATGTAAAAGTTGAATTCATCCCCACTGAATATCAGATAGCCGACTCTTCACAAAACACTAGACCAACAGAAGTTCAGCTACTTCAGAGGAGAATTGGGAATGGGTAAATCCCAATGAATTGTAAGAAAATTTCATACTATCTCTCAAGATAAATGTTTTTAAATTTATTGGTTTGATGATAAAATAACTAACTTAAGCATCGGAGTATGTAGAAATTTGTTTTGCAGGAAGCTCTGTTTCGATGAAGAAAAAACAGAGGTAAACAGAGTATGAGATTATCGATCAATTGATCGATAATCATGAAGGCAAGGGGAGATAATTTATCGAACAACTGATCGATAAATTCACTTTGTAAAGAAAGGGAATTGCTCCAACACTACAATTATCGATAACGTGATCGATAAAACTAAATATCGATCAGAACAAGATCAAGAGCCTCAATAGGGTTCCGACACTCATCCGTCAAAATTGGTAAACGGTAAGCATTGATCGATAAGCTGACCGATAATCTTAATTATCGAACAAATATTCGAAAAATTACATCAGGTACGCATTTCTTTTTACTTATTTTATCGATAATATGTTCGATAAATGCATGATCGATAATGTAATCGATAAAACTGATCTTTGTTCAAGTGCGTTCTTCATAATTATCGAACACGTGATCGATCAAGTGTTGATCGATAACTTAATCGATAATTTCAAGAACTATAATGGTACTGTTCTGAAATCCATCCGTCAGTTTTTCGAACCCTAACTCGAACATTTCCCGTCCCCTGCTCTTCGCAACGGTCGATTTTCACCACTATCTTAAAGTCTTCCACCGTTACACCGATCGAATCCTTCTCTGCTGCATTCCCAACCTTCACCCACCTCAAACTCACCGATTAATCTGTCAAAAACTCGCTCAGCACCTCCGAAATGGCTCGGGTGAAGCAACCGAACGTGGAAAAGGGAGAAGCACCGGAGAAACAGTCTCAATCGAGCGACACCACTGCCTCGGGAACTCGAAAGCGCTACAGACCGAAGGTGAGGGAGGAATCAACGAAGAAGAGAGCTACTCTGAAAATCCGGGAAAGTCGGACGCGAAGAACAACCGGCCTCTCTCAGAAAGTCTCCCCGGTCCAAATCAAAGCTACGATTGTGACTGAGGAATCGGAGACCGAGTCAGATGATGGGGTCTCAGTTCAGAAAGCCGTGGAATCAGCCTTGAATATCTCTGTCCCCAAGCAACCAAGAAAGAAGAAACAGAGGGCAAGTGAAGGAGTCGCTCGGGAAATCCCTTCTGTAGGTATACCCACTGAATTTTCTGAGTTATTATCTGGCAATCTCGATAATGAAGTTAATATAGCAAAGTATAAGGCCGATTTTGCCAATAGAAAATTCTGTCCTGTGGTATCTGTTGATTTAGAGGGTCTGAGGAAAAGTAAACAGATTGAGCTTGATTTAAGTGACCCACTGCAGCATTATTCGAATTGGTTAATTATTGGTGGTGAATACTGTCCCGAAGTGGTTAAAAGATTCTACTGTAATATGGAATCAGTAGAAAAATATGATGATAAAGACAATCTCATAGAAAATTGTCTGAAAGTTACACTGAGAGGCAGAGCTTTTAAAATAACCAGTGCCAAAATAAATGACTGCTAGGGACTCAAGATTTGTGTGCGAGGTGGTGACATGAATGAAGTAAAGGCCTATAGAATCTTAATGCAGAACAGTGATTATCCCGGTGAGTTGAATTTCCCACCTAAGCAGATGTGTGACTTCTATAGGATCATTCATTACATCTATTCTAGGTGTATGGTAAACAAATCCGGTAGCTTCTCACATCTCACTCAGGATGATTATCTTCTACTAGCCCGGATTATTAGTGGGGAAAAGATTAACATTGGGGATCTTATTTACTCTGAGATGAAGGACTTTGTTCTTAACAAGTCCAGATCAACCCCAATTCCCTATCCTCAGCTGGCCACTTATTTCCTTCAGGCACATAACATTGCTCCTTTTGAGCCTGGGGAAATCAAGACTAAGGTTCCTAGTTTTGGCCTCACTCAACTCCACAAAATGAGGATTTCTGTTCCCTTTACACCATCACAGAAAGTATCTCAAAAGGATAAGGGAAAGCAACCTGCTGCTAGTACATCTCGGACCCAGGATGAAGCTGAATCCACTGCTGCCCCATCTCATACCCCTGGTCCATCTTTTATGGAGAGATCCCTCAGGGAAATGTTTCAGGCTGAGCTTCGGGCATTTGAGACCAGAGTCTACTCCACTGCCAGAGATTATGGGGAAGTTTCTGACCGGAAGTTTGATGGCATCTCTAAGATTCTGGATCTTCACCAACAAGCTATGGTGGTTTTGGAAAGAGAAGTCACCGAGAGGTTTAATTCAGTGGACAAGGAACTCCAAGAGCTTAAAGGCTTAGTTACCTCTCTCTGCCAGCACTTCACTCCACCTAGCACAAGCTTCAGCTATGAGGATCTCCTCTTCCATCCTCCCTCTCCACCACACCCTGAGCCTGCACCTCCTTCCTCTCCTTTACCCACTTCTCCTATTTCCACCACTTCTCCTTCTGTTCCATCTACTTCTACTTCTGTCCCTACGACTCTTGCTCTTATCACTGTACCCCAACCTGTTCACTCCCTCCATTTTCCATCTATTTCTCCACTTTTTCCTCTTCCTCCTCTCCCTATTTCCCTAACCTTTCCCTCGGTTCCTACCCCTTCTGATGCTGACAAAAAGGGGGAGAAGAAAACTGATGATACTTCGTAGATTATATGGCTTTATGAGTTGCTTTTTGTTATCTGACTTTATATGGCTTTGGTTCTATGTCATGACTTTATATTATCTTTTTTGTTATCTCCTTTATGTATCTGGATAGTGTTTTTATCGATAATGTGTTCTTAATATTTATCTGTCCCTTTTTCATGCTTTTTGAGAATATGAAACTGGTTGATGTTCTCTCTGATAAATAATTCATAACCTGTGTTTTGTCATCATCAAAAAGGGGGAGAATGTTAGGATTATAGTTTTGATGATAACAAGTCAGAATTTCAGGGTTAAGTATTTTGATCGATCACGTGATCGAGCAATCAGTTATCGCTAAGGTTTCAGATAAATGATCAAGTATAAATCGGGTCTATAGTAGTCTTTTTGATCCAAGAACTATTCGATGAATAATTTATCGATAAAATGATCGATAATCGCTAGCGTAAATATCACATAAGACTTTGGGAAATTATCGATAAGCTGATCGATAATATCAGGTAAACAATCGAGTTACTGATAAGAGACCCAAATCTGAAGTGTATTTATCGATCAAGTTATCGATAAATCAGTCATCAATAACGACTTCGATAAAAGGTAACACTCTCTACATGTTCTGCACATTAGTTCTGTTACAAGTTTATCGATCATATTTTCGATCATTTGTTTATCGATTACGTGCTCGAACTTTATGCTCTAACTCTCTGAATGCAGGTGATCAAATTCACTGATAGATCGATAACTTTATTGATCACAAAATTATCGATCACATGATCGATAATCAATGTCCTTATCTACTCTTACTCAGTTCTGCTACAGCTAAATTATCGATAACATTATCGATAACTTTAACTTATTTGCTTAACAAAAGTTTTCACATAACGTGATCGATAAAGAGTCTAAGAATTGACATATTCGCATTAAGTTATGGTGAACGAATGTTCGATCAAGTTATCGATCACTGGTTTTTCGATAATATGATCGATCATCCAATTCCATGAAAATCATGTTTTTCACAAAAGGTGATCGATAACCAGTTTCCTTGCCTTACAGGATTAATCTTCTCTTCATAATTTATTCGATCATTTGTTCGAATATTCATTGTTCGATTAAATGTTCGATCTTTTCAGATAGCCTGTGTTCTTCATTGAATATATATACCCATGGCTTATCGATAACATTATGCATTATATATTTATCGATAAGATGTTCGATCATCAATGACTGAAGCTTCATTTCAATAACATTTAAATTATCGATAATCTGTTCGATCAATTATGTGATCGATCACTTTTTCGATCATGCAATGATTTCCTATTTCTATGATAATTCTTAAAGTCAATGATCCAACACTTGATCGATAATTTTAGTGATCTACTTCGAAAAGTCTTCATTCTGGTTATCGATAACTTGATCTATCATCAAGTAATCGATCACTTTTTCGATCAAACTAAACCAGAATGACATTTTGTTCTTCTTACTGATAAATGATTTCGGCACAAATCCTTGAATGATAGATTAGCTTTCTGTCTGTATTCAAGATTTAAGCACTCACCACAAAACTCTCATATGTTCTAAGTTTGAAATATGCAGATTAATGAAAAAACGAGTGCAACGGCTCTTCAACGGGATTACGTAGACTACGACCTACAGTGTCAGAAACTCAGACGCATTAATGGCGGAGCCGTTAAAACCAGTGAAACACGCAAACGAAGTCACAACGGCTAGAAGCCTTCCGTCTAACGGCTATTTAACGAGATCAACTATAAAAGGCGCGAAGAGGCATTAATGAAGAGATTGAATACCCGAACTACCACCTGCGATTATTTAGTTACGCATTCAATACTCTGTTTTTACGATACTATTGAGCATCAGTGATTATCATTGAATTCACTCTGTAAGAGAGCCATTCACTACTTTCTTTAAAAACTTGAGAGACACTCAAGAGTGTGGACTCTTGAGAGGGGTTGTATCCTTACGGGAGTAAGGGGGAGTGATTGAGCGATTCAATTACTGTACCGAGGCACCAAGAGCCCTGTCGATCTTAGAAGATAGTGAAATACTCAGAGGTGTTCTAGGGACTGGAAGTAGGTCACGTGGATTAGACCGAACCAGTATAAATCTTGTGTCTCCTCTCTGCGGTTAAAATTCTCCTTACTCTGACTCTCTGTTTTTATTTAATACTTGCACGCATTTAGTTTTAAGTTTTTGTAACTCACCCAATTCACCCCCCTCTTGGGTGAGATTGTTTCTAACAGAACCTTTCTCAATCTTTTTGTCTGGCTCCTTCTTGATGCTATTCCTTCCCCTCCCAACCCTGGTTCCCTTCTTTCTTTCTTCCTTTCCTTTTTCACTTAGCCCTTGTTGCCGTCAGATGTCACTAGGTCCCATCCTTATGGCTGCCTCAACCTACCTCTCCACCATCTCCTTCCATACTCTCCTCTAACTTTGAGAGAATCTCAAGTATAATCTTGTCTCTGTCACTCTTTGCTCTAGCCTCATCGTCTTCCTCATTACTCTCTACTTCATTAGTCACCCGCAAGCTTGTGCCTCATCAATTTCAACTGTTTTAAGCCCGAGTTGGAGAAGATTTGCATTAAGGAGATCTTCATGGAGAGATCTAGTCTTGCGGGATCATTTGTAGAGGAGAATTTAGGGTTTGAGAAGAAGATTTTGGAGAGGTTGAGGTTATGACAAAAAACACATTTGCCGCTGACGATGATGAGTATTCCATCAAATCCTTGTACAGCGGCAGCGAGGAAGGAGGTAGAAAAGGGCTATTGATGGGCTTTTTGGAGAAGATGGGAGTGAAGGCAAAGGATATTAGGATTTTGGTGGTGCATCGTAGCTTTTTTAACCCTATGCCTTCTTCATTGGCCATGACTGTGAACCATTACAAGCACAAAAGTAATTTTTTGAGCTTCAATCTTGGTGATATGGGTTGCAGCACTAGCTCACAAAAATAGCTCTTATAGGTAAAATTCATTTCTCAAACTCCATCTTCGTTTCCTCTTATCCATTTCAACATTAAATTATCCTTTCAACCTCCTTCAACGTTTTTCAATCCAAAAATTTTGAAAATAATGACTCATGAATAATACCCTAATTCAACTCATGGTGCTTGTAATCTGGTCCAAGTTTTATTTTATTTTTGGGTGACTATAATGACTTACAATCCTTATCTTGTTTGGCACTTATATTTGTTTATGTGAATTTTTGAGTAAACTAAAATACAAGAAGGGGGAACTAATATTCAAAAGTTTCTTACATTTTTAAGTTGTTGAATTGTTGTTGTTTCTTTGGTTCTTAAATGGTCATGTGCCTTTTGTTCGAAGATACTTTAAGGGTCCTGAACTTTTACTTGATTTGCAAGACTATGACTCCTCATTAGACATATGGAGCATTGGCTGCATGTTTTGTTGGAATTGTGAGGACTATGGTTGTATGTTACTGGATTATATATAACATGCCTTTGGTGTTATTCATGTGGAAAATCTAGTCTGAATTGTCTATGTATAGAGAGAAGCGTAATTTGTGTTATGATTTTTATACTTAAATGTAAATATTTTGAAAGGAACCATTCTTTTATGGGCATGACAACTATGATCAACTTGTGAAGATGGCTAAGGTAAACATTCATGGCTATACGCTTTGTGCAAGTCGAGTGCAGCTTATTGTCATCTTTTAGATTTAGGCTTATGTTAAGTTTGGTTTTTTTTTTTTAATGTATACAGTGTTTACCACCAAAAGATATTAATTTGTTGTCCCTCCTTCCAATGAACCTTTGTAACTTATAGCCTTTTTCAGGGGTAATATGCAAGTGCTTGGAATTGATGGATTGAATATTGTAACGAACCAGCTTCATGGTAGATAGATTGGATTATGAAGAGGGTATTATTGGGCTAATGAACTTGGTCATAGGCAGGGAAGAGAGATAAAGAAGACATATATAGACAGAGAAATGGCTATCAAGAGTATGGAATGATTTTTGACTCTTCTCCCTCTGAACCTTCTTCTGTCACTTCTTTTCCCCTTTACTACTATATTTTCTATTTGTATTGGAAGGTGCTCTGATTTCCTTGTGTTTATTAGCACTATGACTACATAATATAACCTATTCGAATCCATATATGAGCATATCATTCTATCGTGTTTCTATCTGTCTTTTTGATCGTTACAAATGCATATCTGAATAAGTATCATCTAGAGCTTGATCCTCAACTCGATGCACTTGTTAGAAGGTACTATATATGAATTGCTTGTTGTGATATTTGTATAGGTGTGTAAAAAAAAAAAAAAAAAGGGCATCACATTAATTCATAATGTGGGAGTTAGAATAAGTACATTCTTAATAAACCGTTTCACAAGAAGAATCTGTTTAATCCTAGGGAGTGCTGCATCCTCGTGTACCCGCGGTGGTTGCAAAATAGCTCTTTCCTTGAGGGGCTATCGCCAACAATAGTTTCTTTACAAGATTTGCTTCCTCCGTTATGTTTTCCAGTTGATAGATAAAGAAATAAGAATTTGTAGGCTGTTATTTTGAAGACCCTTCCTTCTAATTTCTAGTAGCTTGATATTTTTGCAGGATATATTTATTGCCAAGGAACTTGCACAAGAAATAGAGTTGAAGATTAATGTGGTTGCTTTAGTGGAACTTAATGTATAAAGAAGCTTAAAGAGTTGTATTATAATTTAGTCTTTGTTAGTCATAAATTTATTTTTTAAATTTCACAGTGTCGTATTTTGTGGAATTGGAGAGTGAATACAATTTATATTAGTGATTGCAATTTTTTATAATCAATAATGGTTTGTTGGTTGCAAAACTGTTGGTTTTTATGTTGTTTATTTATACAGATTGATATTTATATTCATACAATGCAAATGTTTTTTTTAAAAATAAATATATACTTTTACTTGACAGTTCTTGACAAGACCTGTCAAATAAAGGTATTGTTCACGAGAACTATCAAGTAAAGTAAAGGTATGTTTACTTAAAAGTTATTTATAAGAATTTTTATTTGACAGTTCACAACTGTCAAATATGCTGTTAGGAAATATATGATATGTGTATATTTGAAGGTTCAGAATTGTCAAATATATGCAAAAATAACTGTCAAATATTAACAATTATTAACAATTATCTGGTACTAATTATTGAAGGGATATCCTAGGAAAAAAAAACATAATTATTTTTATAAATAATTAACTTAACTGATTTTTCTTAATCTTTATAAATTAATTATCTAATTCTTTTATCTAAGACCGTGCTTATAAGTGTTTTCATTTACAAATCAATTTTCAAATTGAATGTACATTTTTTGGATTGGTTAATTTTTAATCTAATAACTGATTTTCATTTGTTATCGTTTGAATATTTATTTCAAGAATAAATGGTTGATATTTTTTGTTTTAAGAAGTGAAAAAATAACTTTCAAGTTATGAAGTTCAAATAAACGATAGGTATAAAAATTTTAAGATATTAAACATGAATAATTTAGATCTACCCAACATGCATTGCATTTGAAAATGTCAATTATCGCTCTAGGGCTTGGCTATGCATATTAAGAATTTTTGAGAAGTACAATATCAATATGATTAAGTACTGAATGTATTAATTTCTTACAATTAATAATTCCTGATGGAACCAAATTTGATTAATGTATGCAAATAAATGCAATCGTAAATTAATAAAATAGATAAAATATTATTTTACATTTGATAATTGTCATACCATAATTAATAGACATAACATTTGAAAATATATTATTGATAATATCATTGTGCTTATAAAAATCTTAATACAAAAACCAGAATTCAAATTAGACCTTACCAATGGCAATGGGTATAAGAGCTTCCCATGATTTTTTTTTTTTAAACACACAAAAACCACCTTTTTTATGGAATATATGTATCAATTGAAACTATTTCAATATATTAAAATATTGAAAATAAAAAAATTTCTTTCTTAATAATTAATAAATTAATATTGAGATTGAAATTGTGTTTCATGCCAACCGGTATTAAAATGAAGTTTTATCTCAGAAAGGGATTCCTTTAAGACAAATTGAAACGATGAAAGAGAAAGAAAATCACAAAAAAACACATTGACGTGTACTGAAATTTGCTTTCTTATATCTTATTCACAGAACAAGTCAAACGTGCAAGAAAAAATAATAATTTATTCGCTGAAAAAAAAAAGATAAACAAAAACGTAAACGTTCCAAGAGGTTCTTATTTAAATCCTAATCATAACTTTGTCCAAATGTCTGCCTAAAGACAAATCTCTAGCCTTTTTTTTTTTGACCAGAGACAAATCTCTAGCTTTGCATGTATGAATGATTACTTCTTTTATATATAAACAAAGCATCAAATTCTTTTGTGTAAGAACGGAATCAGATTCAGCTGACACAGAGATTCCTTTACTTTTAGAAGAAAGATTCAAAATTTAAGAAACTAAAAGGGTTGATTCCGTTCCCTTATAGAGAGAGAAGCCATGGATGAACGATCCAGGAGCAAAAAATTCATGCCTGCTTTGTTTTGTTCCGTGGCTTCTAACAGTGTCCAAGTACTGATACGAAGATCGATTCTGAGGCTAACCTTGTTCACTTTTATCCTTATCTGGTTTTTGTATGCTCTTTTCAATGCCATCGCCTTCTTCACCCCTGTTTACGATGATTCCACCAAGCTCGACGCCACTTTCCCTTTCAATTCCGACGACTCCGCCGTTGCCGTCACCCAAATTTCAGGCGAGAATTTCCCTGGAAAATCCCGCGTCAAAGTCTACCTTTATGATCTGCCGACGAGGTTCACCTATGGAGTCATCCAGTACCATTCCTTGGTCCGAGGTGGACGTGCCGTCGAAGACGTGACCACCCTCAAGTATCCAGGCCACCAGCACATGGCGGAGTGGTACCTCTTCTTGGATCTCATCCGACCCGAATCCGAGCGTGTCGGATCTCCCATTGTTCGGGTCTCGGACCCTGAGGAGGCGGACCTGTTCTATGTGGCTTTCTTCTCTTCTCTGAGCTTAATCGTGAACCCAACTTTGGTTCCTGTTGAGTCGGACCCGGAGAAGCCGACATATAACGACGCAGAGAATCAGCAGGCTTTGGTGGAGTGGTTGGAGGAACAGGAATATTGGAAGAGGAACAATGGAAGGGACCATGTGATTATAGCTTCAGATCCGAATGCGCTGTACCGGGTCATGGATAGAGTGAAGAACAGTGTGCTTCTTGTGGCAGATTTTGGGCGCTTGCGACCAGACCAAGGATCCATTGTTAAGGATGTCGTCATACCATACTCACATCGACTCAGAACGTACAAGGGTGATGTGGGGCTTGAGAATCGTAATACGTTGTTGTTCTTTATGGGTGCCCGATACCGGAAAGAGGTAATAATCAGTCTTCCCTATGCATGATGCTTATGAATTTCTCTGACATTCAGCATTTGATATATTTTTAGTATTACTTATGTTAGGTTCTTGAGCTTTCATGATAAGGTTTAGAAATGTGCTTAGCAAGTTGTTCTTTATATGATGCAGCATTGCAGATGAATTTGAGTGAGATGTACCATTACTCTGTTTTTTTTTTTGAATTTTAGTTGCTTTAAAATCTTTGGCGGTTAGGATAAGGATTAGAAATGTGTTTGAGATTCATAGGATTGATATATCTGTATAGCTATAACATTGTTAAGTGATCGTTCTTGAGATGAGGTGGGTCTATCTCATAAGAGATTTGGCATGGTCATTTTAATGTTTCTCCGGTAATAGTACGTTTTTAATTGTTTTCCCAAGGTGCAAGGAGGAAAACATGATATGCCAAGTTTTATAATAAAATGATGAACTATCTACATAATCTTTCGTCGTACGTGGTTTACCCTGTGATGCAATCAATCCTGTTGTTCCTCAATAACCAGCGTAAGAGTTTCGGGCAAACCTTTGGTTGACTTTATGCAGAACCCGTTCCAACAGATACAAGAATTTGTTTGTTTACTTCTTTGGTTGAAACTAAGGATTTTACGCTTTGGCATTTGTTTATTCCAAATGGAAAAGGGACATTTAACAGCCTGGACGTATGAACTGAGTGAGAGAAAACCTTCTTTTATTTTTTATTTTTTGTTTATTTTTGTATGTTGTATTTGGAAAGCAATGCAAAGCATGGGATTCATTATAGAATTGGAGTATTAGAATCCCTTCTTGTCGTTGGAGATTTTGATTAATGACATATCCTATCTATTATATATTGCGTATTTGGAAACCCCTAAATGCACGTTTGCAAGTTCTATCAAGTTGTTATTGGATCTTGAGCAAATGACCGTTTCAAACACTGGGAAAACGGGTTTCTGGAAGTTTCCCAGAGATGCTTATGGATGTCTGTGTCTAAAATTATTGTTCTGATTTCCAGAACTCCAATTAAAATAGCTACAATGTTTATGTCCCTCGTCTGCATGGTATTTGTATATGTTTTAATATAAAGATTGATCTCCTCCGTAATGTCTACATCTCTGCTGTCTTAGTTTCATAGAGTTCATAAACATTTTGATGGCACGACCTGCCGTTCTTTTTTCCTGTTGTTGGGAAACCTATTGCTGGGCACGGTGAAAGCATTCTTGACCATGGTCATAACTTTTAATGCTGCGTCAAACTCCTTGGATTATCATTCATTAGCGTTAGTTACCTTCTAGGAAGTCTTCAAAATTTATCCTCAGAACAGATGTTATCCTGTCTAATCAAATCCAAATCCAACTCTTTCTGCAAATAGATTTTGATTTGAATATTATTACTGTGTTTATGTTGAAACTTCTCAAATTACCGGTATTCATGGGTAGGCTTCAGTTGTTAATTTTGTAATAAAAGTATATCAATGATGGGTTTGATTTTCCTTTTGCCGCATGTATAGTCATAAAACTGATATATCTCCTTATTTAGCTAACGTTATACCTGCTATAGGCGTTGCACACTCCTATTTACTATCTATCTAAATGGGGTTCCCATTTTGAATTTAATCCGTATTTCCCTTTGTGAATATTTGATAGTAACATATCATGACAATAATTTTCTTTGATGCATATATGCTCAAATTAGAAGAATAACTGCTTTGATGCAGGCATTTTATTTTGGACATTTGCCTTCCTGAACTGAAATATCGATTTCTTTATGGTCTCATCTTTTAATAGGGAGGTAAAATTCGTGACAAACTCTTTCAAATTCTTGAACATGAAGAGGATGTCATAATAAAGCATGGAACTCAGTCCACAGAGAACAGAAGGGCAGCTTCAAAAGGAATGCATACATCAAAGTTCTGTTTACACCCTGCTGGCGATACCCCATCAGCCTGCCGACTCTTCGATGCTATTGTCACTTTATGTGTTCCAGTGATTGTGAGTGACAGTATCGAGTTGCCCTTCGAAGATATCATAGACTATTCGAAGCTGGCAATATTTGTAGACTCTGCTTCTGCTATAAAACGTAGATATCTGGTGTCAATGTTGAGAGCAATAACCCCAGAGAGAATCCTGGAGTATCAGAAAGAACTTAAAAAGGTTGGTTGTGCTTGCATTATTATTATTTCTTTTCCTTGTACCTTGTTAGTGATACTGCTGATGACTTGTGCCTGTTGTTCGTTTTTCTAATGGTATTTTTAGTATGATTCAACAAAGAAATTTCAGGATTAAAAATGGAAGGTATAGAAGTAATTGCTTTCTGAAAATTTGACAAATGCAATGTACATAATGAGGAGGAGACTTATTGCGTCCTAGAGTTCTAAGGGGACATGGTCAAACCTGTAATTGATTCTGGAATTAAATGGAACACGTACTGTTGCTTGATTATTACAGCTGGGGTTGGTTTAAGAGGTTAATTAGTTAGTTAGTTAGAAAGGCTACTAGTATAAACAGAGGATTAGTGAATGTATTGGGGTGTCAAATGAATTGATATTTCTCTGTTTCAATCTTTTTCTTCCTTTTCTTCTGTATCACATGCCCTTTTTCTTACAAGAGTATTTTTTCGAACTCTTCCCAGAGCGTATGAGCCTCATAATTTATTGGTATATTGTGATAACCTGTGGATGAAACAAGATATTTTCGTTGATATTTCTGTTTCTGCTTAATTGACCACTTACACAAGGCCCCCTTTTTGCTCCAATTCTTTTGTTCTCATTCTCTGCTAAAGGTGCATAATTAATCTGAATTTCCAATCCCTTATTATTTTAAAATATCACTTGGATTTCTGGTTTTCAATACTACCTCCGATGCTTAATATAAGATCTACTTTATAATACCTATTTCGGAATTCAAATTACTTTAGTCTTCCTATATGATGGGAAATCCTAATACACAAAGGACCTAAAAGTTTTATACACTGGGGAACAGAAAATTATACGGGGTAAAGAAGGGAGTCTTGATTAAGCAGCAGGCATTTGAAGAGTAGTTAACAACTTGGCAAACATTTGGCTCCAGTGTCTTGAGTTGGAAAGTATGATAGTTTGTTAAGGATGCTAGTTGTGGTCACGTGTTACACAGAATCTGAAAAATAAGTTATGTTATTCATAACTCATGAATAACATAATTTATTAGAATTTTTATAACATGCGCCCTCTGTCTTTATTTATAAGCACCTATCAACAAATTTACATAAATTAAGAAAGTTAGTTAAAATTAGTTATTTCTTGTAAAATGTTAAAATTACCAGTAGAAGAAGTCATTAGTTAAAAGAGCTTGTTCAACTACTTAGAAAGTTTTATAAATTGTTAAGGATGCTAGATGGGAAAAATTATTACGTTGGGCAAAACATGTTATGTTAAGAGGCATATTAAAAGTTCTTATAATGATGACCAAAGGGAATATATAAATATTGTGATAGAGTTTGTAAGGCTCCCATCTCTGTATTGCTTTATTCTGTAGCTAATGAATTTTGTTAAAAAAGAAACTGTATTGGAGGAAGAGATTGTTGTTTGCCTCAACTGATTAAGAAAATAACACTAACATGATATGGCTTAGGTCAAGCGATACTTTCAGTACGAGGCAGAAGATGGAACAGTTAACGAGATATGGCGCCAAATTTCAAAAAAGCTTGATTTGATTAAGCTGATGATTAACCGTGAGAAGAGGATGGTCAGAAATGAACCAGATTGCTCTTGCATGTGTACAAACAAGACAGCCATTAGAACCTTGTAGCAATTTTCTCAGAGTGCTCCAAGCAGATGAAGGTTTCCTCTTCTTCCACATTCACACAATTCAAATCCAGAATTTGGCATCTATGCAGAAGAAGCCTGTAGCCCGGTTTTTTCCAATCTACTGAGACGGCAACATTTCATTGATGATACTGATAAGGTGAAGGATGACTCAGTCTGATGGCAAATTTTGGGTATTTTATAGATGATCACTATTTAATTTGGAAAACAGTTGAATATCTATGGTTGTATCTATCATAAAAAAGGTAAAAGTATACAGTCAATCCTTTCACTTTATATAATGTTTTAGTTTGATTCTTTAATTTTATAAAGTATTATTCAGTCCTCTAATCCTTGTATGATTAGTCTCAAATGATAATTTTTTGTGTCAATCGTTGTCATTTTAAAAAATTATATTCGATATCGGCAGTTTTTGTTAATGAAAACTAATGATATTGAGGTTAAGGTTAGAGGACTGAAAAGGAACTTTATAAAATTAAGCAATTAAATTAAAACTTTTTGTGGATTTAAAGGATTAAAAGGACAGTTTTGCGCAAAAAAATCAAAGAATTTTATAGTGCTGCTAAGTTCACTTGCTATGTTATAACTGGCATTCGTTTTTGTTGTAGATAATTCTATTGTATCAGGGATTAATTTGTACAGGGAAGAGAATAAAGTTATAGAGTTTTTTCTTACGATAAAAAATAAAAGAACATTTAAGTTGATCTCTGATTTGCAGGGCTCATATGTCTCTTCATGTGCGTTAATTTTACTTGTGCCTTGTTTTGTATTAAGTCAATTCATTATTTTGCTTAGTATAAATGTGTTCTCTTATATCTTTGATGAATTTTTCCTTAAGGTTAGTTCTATCAAATAATTTTTTGCTTATCCTAAAATTAAGAAATGTGTATGTAAAGGTTGGTACATTTAGCGTCATCAAGTATTTTTTTTCATGTGTATCTAACATTTTAAAGTATTTTGTATTGTATTAAACATCTTGAAGTATTTTTAGTGCAATTTTATATTTAACAATAGAAGATGTTGGATGCACTTAAAAAAATATTTCAATGTACTAGATGCATCAAAATATGATTGAGGGAGCTGGACACACTTGAAAAACATATTTTAAAGTATTGGATGCATTTTAATCTAAGAAATTATTTTAAAATTGGAAGGAGTAATAATGAAAATCATGGGTCATTTTATGACTTTGTGAATTCAAAAGAAAATTTCAAGTGGCCCGTTCAAAATTTTTGCTTTTTTGTAGCACGAGAAAGAATTTGCTTTTGTAGGAAAAGAGTACACGAATCTAATAAATCTCAGCCCACACGCATTCTGAAAATTTGTTGGGTTGGGCATTTTGGCCCAAAAAGGGATGTGGCAATTAAAACTGATACGGAAAATGGCCACCAATGGCTTCTAATCAAGTTGACGGCCTTTTATTTTTAAAACATTTTTTAAAAGCTTGAGGAATTAAGGAAATTGAGTAAAAAATACTTTCATTCACCTGATAAAAATATCTCTTAAAAACTGATGCGTTGGCTCATGTACGAAGGACTCTTCCCCCCCCCCCAAAAAAAAAAAAACTAGCAAAATAAGCAAGAATTGCAGCAATATGAAACCGGAGGAAAAAAATGAAGCGATATAATTTCAGAAATAAGACGCATGTATGATGGGTAATATATATGTACAAAATTTGCCAAATCCTTGATTTGTGTCATGGAAACGATACGCAGGATGATGCTAATCTTCTCTGTATCATTTTAAGTATGTGAAAGGATTTGCCATTTGCCAACCTTGGATGCACCTCCAAAATGGTGGAGGGTGTGTGATTTCATTCCATGTGAAGAAGGTAACTAGGGGTGTTTAATTAAGAAAAATGCTAAATTATGTGACCTCCCGTCTTCAATATAAAAGTTAATTTGTAATGTAATTTAAACTACAAACTGGTTCTTATATTTGATATCGAAGGTAGTACAAATTCCTCTTAATTTTATCTTGTATGTTAATAATTTTCTTGATTTTTGACTTTATATTAAATCTTCCTGAATTCTTACACACGCATTTATATAGGTACACACATAATTTTCACATTATTAGTTTTGTTTATTATTTATTTGCAAGGACCTTAAAAATCTAGTGTTTATCTGCATATGGTAGTCATATACATCATAGTGATCACGTTCAGCTAGAAGTGGATGGCTCAATTTCAAGCAACAAAAGAAGTGGGTGTGATGGGGTCATTAGATATGCTGAAAACAAATGGATATATGGTTTCAGTTGTAAGCTTATGACTGTTCCACCTATGATTGCGGAACTTCTTGGTATTATAAATGATTTCAACTTGTGTTGGCAAAAAGGATTAGGAAAAATTGCCATCTATTATGATTATATGAATGATGTTAATTTTATTTTGAGAGGATGTGATGATAGCCACCCTTTTAGGGATAGTTGATGACATTAGATTATTGTTTCATAAGGAATTGTAGGTAAAATTGTATCACATTAGTAGATAAGAGGTTAATTTTTTTTAATAGGCTAGCTAAGTTATTTGATATGTTAGAGGGTAATTAGTGTCTCCTGGATCATACGGCAGCTAAAAAGAACTATTCACGGCCGTTTTAGGGGCAGCGTCAAAATTGTGGACGTAATAAACTAACGGTTTTATGATGGTTATAAACTGTAGTGAAAAGAAACTTTCCAATGGCCCTTTTTCTGCTAAAAGCCGACGTGGAAAGTCCTCCATAATTGGCGTTATATGGAAAAATTTTCAGTGTTGTTTTGTCAAGGTTAATTAAATAACCGATGCAAAAAAATTTCAATTTTTGTATATAATTTTGTTTCAATTAGTATATAACTTTTCTGCATTGAACCAAATCAAAATTGACTAATTTTTAGCCAGCAAACCAAACAGAGCTATGCAATAAGTAATTAGGAAACTATCATAAACATTCAATTTTATTCCAAAATGCAATTCAGTGAACAATTCAACTAAAATGATTACACTGAATTCAAGTAAAACTCAATGGACAATTCAATATCAAAAACATATTCAACTAAACTCTATTTAACTAAACCTAATAAACAATCAATATAAAAAATTTGACAACTCAACTAGACTACTTGTTTATCAACTCATCAACTCAACTATTATTTTTGCCAAAACATCCTTCATTGAGTTGATATTTCTCGTTATTTTGTTTTTTTTTTAGCCGAATATTTCTTGTTATTTTGATGCCTACAAATTAGAAGGAACAAAATCATTAGCCAAGAATTAAAATTCTGAAAACAATTGAGGAATCACAAAATAAGTTGTGTAATTTCTATTTAGCTCATTTAGTTTCTCAGTGACACCTATTTCGATTATGTCATTCATAGAGTGGACCGCATAATATCTATACTCAACATAATGGTATCAACAAAATGAAAAATAAAATTGTATAAGTTAGAAAATATTTATACCTAGCAAATTTATTAAGCATAGAACTTAGTTCAAAACAACTTACTTTTGGGATAATCCATGTTAATGGTGGATGACCAATTGAGATAGAAGGCTTTTTCTGTTTGGTCACTATATTGAATCCTTGAAGAGCCTTATCAACAATCAGGAGAAAAAAAACATGTTATAGCACACTATTTTAAACTTTAAACTCAATAAATTTATAAGTATAAACTCACGTCTCGATGACATTCTTAGTTTCATCTTGTGGCACTCCAAATAGGGAATCGAATTAGTATACAGTGTTATCATAGGGGGCAAAAACAAGAAGAGTCAAATGATAACTATACAATATAAATCATGTTAATTATTATAATAATATTTGTGTGTGTGGAAAATACAAAGAGTATACTTGCTTTTCAACGTAAGGTGCAAAATATATTGTTTTCTCGCTTTAGGTTATTGTGGTCATCATGTGTACCAATCCCGCTCTTGAATTGTTTGATGTTTTTCTGCACTTTTTGCAAGCATATGAAGCCATATTAGCCCTCGTTTCCTTATTCCCTGCAGGTGTGACTAAGGTGTTTGTTGTTCAAATGAGTAAGAAGTTAGAGCACACATAAGTATAACATAAAATATGAAAATAAAATTTTAACTCACAAAATGGTAAGATGTATGAAGACTGGATCAAGCTCCTTAAAATTTAGGAACTCAATGAGGTCTTTTTAGTCAATGGTGAAGTCATAGGTTAGTTCTAAACCTACAATCCCAAACGGCATATTAAATGAAAGTGCGTCCTCCATTTGGCCCACCATAGCATGAAGCAACAATAGACTTTTAAATCTTGAGGCAATGTCTGCATCAAGGGGCTTAAGCATAGGAGCTGCCTTTTTTATAGTTCTTTGTCACTAACTTCTTTGCTGTTGCTGGTTTTTTGACAAGTTTTTTCAGTCACAGAATGAAATTTTCTTTAGCTTGGGCTAGTATTCAAATCTCATCAGTAGGGCTAGACACTGGTATACAACCTTGACCGCTACAAACTTTATCCATTGTCACCCTCACTTGATCCTTGGGAACTTTTTTGTCATGGATTGTTAAGCCTATGTATGCTCGACCATCAATGATGGGGCGAGGGTTATCAATGTCCATAAAAAGAATAGCTGTCCATTGTCTTAGGTATGGTTAGGGCTAAGGTTTGGGTCAGACGATTATAACTGTAGTGTCTGATTTTTACTACCCTTCCTAATTTTCACCATATAGGTGAACCCTAAATTATGAAAAGAAATTACTCAACACAAATTAAATAAATATAAACTAATTGAAAATCTTGAAAAGAAGTTATTATTACCTGTGATGGTTCAGACACTCAAAGGATTTAGAATACGATTGTGTCCATCATCATCATAGCTTGTTAAAACTTAGCATCAAACGCCTCACGCATATTTTGCATATTTACTTTGTGCTCTTGAATAAGTTGAGCTCAAACCTTCTCTATTTTTTCTTGTAATTGTTGGTCAAGGTCTTCTTTGGACACCATACTAGTGGAGGATGCACTAGTGCTTAGTGAATACACTATTGGCTATGGTTTAAGCACTTGACACAATGACAATAATATAAGCTATCACTTTTATTAGGGGTATTTTTTTAAGTAAACTCAATAAACTTTTCAACCATATCTTCATATTGTTTGCTAATTATCATACGATCCATTGTTCTACATATTCAAAGATTATAGATGTCAAACTTAACTCTAGCTACTTAATTCATATATTTAAATAAATCAAATAATTAAGTATTAGTCAATAAATCAACTTGACTAATACTTAATTACAAATTAAAGGAAATGTCTTGTTTATTTTATAAAAGATTCGATAGAGTTTTTTCTTAAATATAAGAAATCTCAAATAATTTACGCAATTTTCATATCAATCAATCAACTATCAACCAAATAACAATATAAATCAGCCAACCAACAATATAATAGATAAATGAAAGGCAAATTTCAATTATAACCAATAAAACAAATTAAAGACAACTGTTTTAAACCAACAAATAAAGTTTCTTAAGGCTAATTTTTGAATTGAAAACGAGAACCCAAATATGTCAATAATTTCATCATAATCAAAGTTTCTAACCAGAAAAAAATGTTAGCCTCACAATAGATTATTCATAACAAAAATTTGTCAAAAATTCCAAATAAATATCTGAAAATTATGAAAAAGAATTACCAACTAGAAAAATAATAAACTATAAATGTTCTCACAAACATCTCATGACGTCCATAGCAAGCAATTAACTATAACAAATAACTAAAAAACAAATACAATCCCAATGAACTCCAAACTCGCACACAAAAGTCTCTAACAATCAAAAGACCAAATGGAATCATTCTAACATTATAATGAATATACCCATTTGATAAATCATTGTTTTTAATGATCAAATATGCCAAAAGAAGCATCAGAAAGAGGAGGAATAGATAAGAGAGAGCTTACCACGTAACGACAAAGAAAAAATGCGAAAACAATGCAAAACGACAATGGTGAGAGTGATGGAAGACGCGGTTTGGCCTGAAATAAACTTGTTGGAAACGTCGGATTTTGGTGGTGGAACAACTTTTGAGTGGGGTCGAGGTTAGGGAACACGATGGTAGAATAATGGATGTAAGTGAAAAGTGAAAAGTGAATACGTGGGCTAGGTTAAAAGCATTTTGAAAAACTTTTCATAGTAGTTTTAGCAATAGCAACCATAAAAAATTTCACGTTTATTTTCTCAACCGCCATAAAAAATACAACCCATAGTGTTTTTATAAAAACACGGTGATATTCTTCTTCTTTTATTTTTTTACCGCTTCTTTTTTCGTCGTGCGTGAGACAGTTCACATCACATGGGATAAGAGCCACTGGTCCTTTGTGCCAGTGTCAGGTACAATAAGATTTTTCTTTCGGAAAATAGGAAAGTTGGGATGATATGAACATGTGTTGCCATTATGCGTTGCGCATCGATGTCAAGATGAAAAAGATAAACATGGCTTTGTTCCCTGTCTTGGGAAAAAAATAAAAAACAAAACCTACTAGTTCATTCTGTTCTTACGTCCGTTTTTCATTCACACGTTATGATTCTTTTCAATTTTCATCGAGACCAGTACTACTTACCGTTCTCAATATAGAAATTAACTTTTAGTATATTTATAATATAAACTAATTCTTCTTATATTTAGAGCATGGGCTAATATTATTGTTTTGAGTTTGACCTAGTTTACTTCAATTTTTTTTTTGGTATACAGTTTACTTCAATTTTCACACACTTTGTTCCGCCTAATCGTTACCTTCTTTTAGATAAAATCAGTAGTTCACATCACAGAAATTGAATGACCATTTTTTTTTTAAAAAAAAAAAGTTTATATGGTATGGCATTTCTTATTTTTCTGATATAATAAATATCTTCAAAAATATTGAATCGCAGGTTAGCTAGTGAGGAAAATTTCAGAATTTTTTACATTTTAATATAATAATTTTGAAATCAATTTCTCAACTTTATTTTTAATTTTTCATTCATGTAAGGGTATTTCGCGCAAAGAAAGAAAATCATGACAAAAGATATAAGGTAGAATGAGAAAATATAAGCGAGAACGAGAAAATGAACCTTTTGTGATACGTACATATACTCTTTAATGTTATAGTAAGTACCTTTTAAGGGTAATGTGTGTGTGTGTGTGTGTGTGTGTGTGTGTATTATTTTTGGGAGCTGATAAGGCTAATGTATAGTTAAGGAATTACAAATATACGTATGAATGACCTTACTTGAAAAATAAATGTAAATTGTTTTCATTGTTATTATTTATGAATGAAATTAAATCTGTAAGGGAGGTTGTGTAATTAAATTGAGATGTACGATGGTTATAATGAAACTGTATATCATACAACAGCATGACAAGTGAGAGTTCTTGACAAGTTATAATGTTATCATTGAGAATACTAGCTAGACATGACAACTCTCTGTATATCAAAATATTGCATTACAACACTATTAATTGGGTCTATATAAAACAAATAAAGTAAGAAAAGTGTAAAATTCAACTAGGAAATTCACATAAAAAAAAAAGATAAAGTACAGAGCATAATGACAAGTCACGATTTTGTGTCACAGAAATGACAAGCTACATATAAAAAATAACAAGTGAGGTGGCAATAATTAATATCAGAAGGTACTGGTAACGACAAGTGGCTTTATAACATAAGTTAACAATATCAATAATTAAATAACTTGAAATGATATAAGATTAGACTATATATACATATATATATATAATTTGAAATGATACCATAACATAACTCTCTTTTTATTAAAATATTAAATTACAAAATCATTATATTACATTAATTTATTAAGAAATTTGTCAATTTGTGGCAACCTAACTTGTCAATTATTGTACATAAACTGTCCCACTTCTATTCCCCTTGACTACCATATAGACTTTAAACAGTTACTTTATACTCTAGTTTTTTTTTCCCCTCATAACTAGTTGCTTATCTTCGAGATGAAATTAGTATGTCATATTACACAATTGGATGGACGACCTCACTTGGAACGAAAAAAAAAAAATACAACCTCATACTTGAAAAGGAATATTATAAGAGGTGCTTGGCATCAATTGGATTAAAAAGTCCCAACAAAAAATACACCCAAATTTATGAATTTTTCTACCACTGAAAATAAAATGATTTGAATCCATGTGACTTATTTAAGAGATGGAAAAAAAAAATTTTAAGAAATGAAATGTATGTGTTATATGAAAAATAATAGAAAGAATCTTACATTAATAACGTAAAGATGCTTAATTGCATGAAGACTTTGTGATGGCTAATTTTTAATCATAAACTTTGGGATGGTTATCGGAGGAACACGGCTGAAGTATAACATACTCCAAAGAAGGGAGTGAAAGCAGGCCCTACCCGCATCTGTCTTTTCCCATGCCTTTTCTGAAGCTTCGCTGCATTTTACTTCCATGTCTTGTACGATTTGTGGAAGGATTTACTTTTTATTACACATATTTTCTTCTATAGACGATTTTGGCTATGTCCCAATTGTAAAGCTAGCATAGAGTTCTCATAAGCATTCACAGTGTGAGATAATAAAGAGCGGGCAAAGAGACTTACCTGCTCCGGATTTGGTTCGGGTTACGAGTGCTCTCTTATTATTGGTGCACCATGCAGAGGTTAGACTACTAAAGCCTAAACCTATGGTGACACAGCAAATGCACCACAAAAGAGAAAAAGAGGAGGGGAGAGAAGCAGCCAGAACACCCAACAAATGGGTTGAGAAATAACTAAAAGAGTATATAGCTTGCATAGAGGTCTCATCAAGTATGCATTCATAGAGTATAAACTAAAGTACAAATTATAATTTTACGAAGAAAGGCCAAAAGGTTCCTACAAAAGTGAGTAGAATAAACCATATAGCAGGGCAGAGATGAAATAAAGCAGGAACGCAAATAAGGGTATAGGTGTAACTTAGAGATGAATTAACACTACCCTATAATATGAAACCCTAACAATCGTGTAAATTATATTTTGAATTTTGATGTCCGCACAAACTACATGCGCGGCTAATTTTTGTGCAAGAGAAATGATATTTAATAACCACCAAGCGTTTGGTTTAATTAATAAGGATAAAAGCAAAAAGATACTCTTTCGGTCTTTGATATAAGATCTAATTAACTAATTTGAGTAGATTAATAATGTCAGTTAAGTTAGTTAATGTGATATATATTTTTTAGAACATTCTAAACATATTCCTTAATTCTTTCCTTCCCTCTCATATTTGATTATTGTTGGGAAAATATCAATAAGATTAATTTAGAAAAAAATTGATAAACATATGAAATAGGTCTTATATATAAGACCGATATTAACTCTCTAAATAGCTTGACGGCAGGAGTATTTAATACTGTTTTTTGTCATAAAGTCGTTATATGCAGGAATAAAACAGACCGTACGATTGTGGCGCTGTACTATAATAATAATTTGACACTTGGTGGTAGACTTGACTATGATGAGTTGCGTTGGTTTGTGTAGCTCTGATGATAGGTTCTAATGTTTATTTGCTTCCACCTTCCTTGGACCGTTAGAGTTGATCCTCGCCGCCTTCAGATCCACCCCTATACTCTACTTTCAGGTAATTTGTTCAAATCTCTCTCTCATTCATATCCTCTTCTTAGTTCTTACTTGATCTCTCTCTTTCTGTAAATCTTGTTTTTCTCTTTTTAATTACTGTTATTTTAACTCAGTCCAATTAGAAGAAAGTGAGAGATCAAAAACTCTTGAGCCTTTCTGAAGTTGCTTTTAAATTTGAGAGTCTATATATTCATCTTGATAGGTTGGCTAGTTTTTGTCTTCTTTTTTTTTTGGGGGGGGGATAAAGGTTTGATGTTTAATGAATCTGTGTTCTGGTTTGTGGTTGTGTTTTTTTTTATTTTTAAATAAGCACAGGTATCCTCTAAATAGGAAACAATCCTGTTCAAAGTACTATTGGGTAATAAACGTGGGCACTAGATTCAAACCTTGATTCATCCTATTATCAGGAACTAACTCTTTCTACCAGACCCAAACCACGTTGATGTTGTGGTTATGTTTAGTTATATATAGAATCTGGGAATTAAATGGCGAGCTCATTCAAGGTTGAATCACAAGAGAAACAAAGGAGTTTTTGCTTATGCTTGCCCACAAACCGGATCCACACTAAATTTACTATATTATCATAGTCGTCTTCATTCTTTCTTCCCGCTTATGTTGATAATTTAGAGAGTCTGAAAAAGAAGCTCCAACCTCTGAATCAGTTTCTGTCTATATGTATATACTCTCTTCCAGTCTCCTTCCGTTGTTTTCACAAGTTTTGATTAATTTCATCTTAATATAAAATACTACCTCCTGTCACTAATATAAGAGTTAGTAGGAGTGTTAAATTTAGTCCTCAACAGAAACCAGTTAGGATGCTCCTTTTCAAATTTAAGATTTTTAATTAATTATTTTTAATTAAAAATTATTTTTTGAAAAAAATGACAGTTAAGATATTATCTTTATTTTAAATTCTATACCGATTAAATAATTATTTTAAACAAATAAAAACAAAAAAAATCAAATCTAGACCGTGAAATTCAGATCTAGATAGTCTAGATTTGATGAGCTTTAGGTGCTCATCACTTTGATAAGTACCCAAACTGGTTTCGTCTTAAATATAAGATCTTGATCTATTTTATCCTTATTATTTAATCAAACTAACCTACTAATTGCATGTGTCAAGGAGAGTTTGTGTCAAAGGTAATTTTAATCCCAATAATTTAAGAGAATATTTTTAAAAAAGCCAATCCATATTTTAAACAAATAATTAATTTAACTACTTTTATTAATCTATTAAATATTATGAAATAACGGAGGTAGTATTTTTTTTTTTTCATTTTAGACAGCACGCCCACAACTTTGCTTTCCCAGTACATTCGCTTTTGTTTGGTTTGTTTTTCCAAATGAAAAGTGAGGAGACCGCGCCTTCTTAGGATTGCATGACCTTCGCGTGATGACATCATGCCATAACAATTGCTTGGCTCATGGAGGCATACTCTTTTCTGACATTTGCTCCAAAATAAAAATAAGGGAGAATTACAATAAAGTTCTAAAGAAGAAAAAAGATTACTAAAAATTAAAATCTCAATAACGACTTAAATAGTTGAAAATGACAACTTTTGAGACTTATTTTATAATTATTTTTTTTGGGACCTCATTGTAATTCTCCTTAAAAATAATATGCACACAGTTTATGTGAGGTCAAATTAAATATTAAATATTATTATTTTTAGTGGATATTTTTCAAAAATATTACTTTAATTACCTTTTTACTACGTTCTAATAAATAATTTTCAATTTTAAGAAGCTCCTACTTGATAAATTTAAAATATTTTTAGTTATATATATTCAAAGATACGAATATACATATATATATATATATATATGCGTGTGTGTATGTGTCTGTGAGTAAAGGGTATGATTTTGTTATTCAAAAGAATTAGCATGCTGCAGCATCATCTATGCGATAAACAGAAGAGAAGTAGTTGTCTGCTTTATGGTTCAAGAGCTCGGTTAACTCATGAGCGCCCTTTGTGAGTGCCGTAGCAGAGCCAGAACTTCATTAACCAATCCTTGAGCAGCAAAAAAGAGTTTTGTTCCTCACATGCCGTAGCCAGCTCCATGCATAACATACCCAAATTTATCCTCCAGGCTTCAAATCATAGAGACAAACTAACACAAATACTGCGCTTTCGTGACAGACACATGGCCGGAGCAGATGTAAGTTCTGTGACTATACCAGTACAACGACTTCAGAGGGTTGCTTCAGCTCAGTTTAGGAGGCCTAACCTTAATCTTATAGATCCCACGCGTAGTATCTCTTATCTCATCTCTCTCTCTCTCTAGTGTGTTTCTATTTATATTACAATCTACATAAATATATAACAAAGTTTCCATTAACTAACTTGTTTCAGAAGAGCGAAGAGATAAATACCTAAGCTTTTGTGTTCCCCTTTACCAAGCTTCAGTGAAAGGGGATTGGAAAGCAGCAAAGCATATCTTAGATAAAGACTGGGGCCTGGCTCGCGCCGCCATAAGCAAGGGGTGGGCCACGGTGCTTCATGTGGCCGGCGAAAAGAACCATGTCCACTTTGTGGATGAGCTAGTGAAGGGGATGAGTTCAGAGGACTTGGAATTGCAAGATGCGAATGACAACACTGCATTCAGCCTCGCTGCAGCAACTGGGAACATGCAGATTGTTGAGATCATGAAGAGAAAAAACCAGAGCTTGCCGTTCATAAGGGGTGCTCATGGAACCACTCCTCTTCATGTGGCTGCTTTACAAGGAAGAAGTGAAATGGCTTGGCATCTTTACCATGAAACTATTCGCATTTTTGAATATCGTGATTGGACACTACTACTGTTCTACTGTGTCTACAGTGGAATCTACGGTAATAATATTGCACGAACAAAACATGAGACCGTAAAAGATGGCGAGAGTGAACTTTGAAGTGTGTGGGTGTGTCACATATACCTTGTGTTAAACATTATTTTATGTATTGATTTGCGCAGATTTAGCTTTGAAGGTGCTAAAAGTGGATCCAGAACTTGCTTTTGAGAGGGATAGTGCAAGTAATGAGACAATATTGCATATATTGGCTCGAAAGCCTTTAAGCTCTCTTTGTCAAAGTCAGCGATATAGAAAGCGGCTCATGAAATCATGTAAGTGCCCATGATCACAAATTAAGAAAAATATAATTATGATACAGTGGTTTTACGGTACGTATAAACTGCGTTTCACAGGTTTGAGGCAAACTCAGCAACTTCAACTAGTAAAGCATTTGTGGAGCATATTCCTTACAAAAGATGACCAAATGATTATGGACAACATAAAAGTACCTTCACAAGTAACATTTAATGCTGTAAAAGTTGGAAATTTTGAGTTTCTAGCTGAACTTATGAGTACCTATCCTGATTTGATATGGGAAGTTGACGCAAGAAATCGAAGCATAATTCATGTTGCAGTTTTACATCGTTATGCCGATATCTTCGATCTCATACATGACATTGGCTCGGTCAAAGATTTTATAGTGCCTTTTGTAGATAATGAATACGGAGACAACTTATTGCATATGGCTGCAAGATTGGCACCACTAGATCGATTAAACTTGATTTCTGGAGCAGCTTTTCAAATGACCTTTGAGTTACTTTGGTTTGAGGTATTTGCTATAAATAATATTTAGTCTATCTCTATGACTTACACATATGTTCTTATTACTTGATGCATCTTGTATATTGTAGGGGAATAAGTTGGGGCTTGTGAATAGTGTCCTTTGTTGTAAATTTTATATAGTTCATATAGTATACATCCTTTTTGACATGGTAGGAGGTGGAGAAGATAATGCTACCATCATGTATAGAGAAGAAGAATGCAGAAGACTTAACTCCTCGCCAACTGTTCACAAAGGAGCACAAAGACTTGCTAAAAGAAGCAGAATCATGGTTGAAGAAAAGAGCAGAACAATGCATGGTTGTTTCCACTCTTATTACTACTGGAGTATTTACAGCTGCATTTAGTATACCTGGTGGTATCAACGACAATTCAGGAAATCCTAATTACTTGCAAAAATCATCATTCCTAATATTTGCCATATCTGATGCAGCTGCAATGATCTCATCCTCAACTTCCATACTTATTTTCTTGTCCATCCTCATCTCACGCTATGCAGAAGAGGATTTTCGCAAGTCATTGCCCTTGAAGCTCATATCTGGATTGGTTGCTTTGTTCATCTCTATAATAAGCATGATGACAGCATTTAGTAGTGCCTTTTTCATCATGTATTGTCATGGTTCAAAGTGGGTTCCTAACTTCATTTCTGCACTTGCTTTTATACCCATACCCTTATTTGCATTTCTACTATTCCCACTGTGGTCTGATATACTTTATTGGACCTACTTTTGTAGGAGTCTTTTTCGTCCTAGTACACATATGCTTTACTAGGAAAATAAGTGACTGTAAACAAGTATTTGCCATTTCCAAGTGGTGTATCTCTCTTCTAGTAATTAATTATTGTGTATTTATGTAGTGTACGTGAGTCTTGAGAGTTAATAAGGAAATCTCCTTTTCAATATGGTAGTGTTAATTCCTCTCTAAATTTTTGTAAATTTATAATTTGTACTTTAGTTTATATTTGTACTTTAGTTTATACCTTGTGAATGCTTGATGAGAACTCTATACTAGCTATATATATATATATATATATATATATATATTTGTCATATCACCACTCTATCTATAGAGCAATCCATGTATAGACACATGCGCAAGAGTTTGTGGAGAGCTTTTGTCATTCACCTTGAGGTTCTTGATAAAAAATAAATCCAAGCAATACAATATAGTGTAAAACTCGAGTCGTTTCACTTTGAGGAGCCTTTATTTGAAATCCTAAGCAAACTAAGTATCAAAAATAAAGAATTGACTTGGAAAGGGATTGGTTTTGTTTTTTAACTAACTAATTGACAAAATTTAAAAGGATGTAAAATGAGTAAATAATTTTTGGATTTTTAGTTTATAAAATGGATATGAATGAAATAAACAAAGAGAATTAACAAGTGACAGCAAATGGAAAAGCAATCATCTAGTATAATAATTCAGGCTATCATTACTTCAATTAATTTGAGATTAGCTAAATTTAAAAGATTCTAAAGGCCACTCTTTAGACTCGGTTTAATTAAAATAATCAATACTAAACCACCTTATATATTAATTACTCACAATTAAACTGTTTCAGCACAATTAGCTAAAGAGAATAAAAAAAAAGCAATTAATATTTTTTGTTCAATACGCAAGCCACCTTGAATTATTACTAAATGTTCACAACAACTTCTAAACATAGTCTGACCCAATACAATGTAAAGAAATTAAAGTTAATCACAACATAATATCAAATGCTAATAAAAAATTCCAACGACTACAACCAATCTTAATATAAATATAAATCATTACAGCACACTCAGACATACTCAAATATTATAAAATTCATTCTAAGATCTAGAAATCACAATTACAATGAAAGAAGTAAAGATTAGAAGAGTTAAAACTCTCTTTTGAAGCTCTGAGTTCAAGCCATAAACATTGCTACATAGAATTGGAGGATTAGCAACACCTGACCATCACAACAGCTCCAACCAAGCTCCAATCCGATTCAGCCATGAAGAACAGTGAAGATGAATGCTGAAGGATGTGTTTCGGTTGTGGAAGCTCACTGTTATCTGGTCCTTCGTTCTGTCACGCCGTCGCTCCCTCTCGCTGCCCTTCTCGCCGTCAGACCGAGAAGAAGAAGACGCTGGTGATGATGGAATTGAGGGAAGAATGATTCTGTCTCCCAAGCCTCCTTCTCTCTCGTGTTTCTCTGCCTTCCGTCGAGTTCCTGTCTGCCTCCTGCTGTATTCGCCGTCGAGCGCCTCCTCTTGATTCCAGATGGAGGAGAAGAAGAAGATGAAGACGAGAACGATGACAGGTGATTCTCCTCTCGCCGTCGACTCCACTGGTCCTCCTCCTCGCCTCTGGTTCGCTCTGATTCTGCCGTCAAACGCCCCTCGCGTGCCTCTGCTCACCGCTGCTGGTTCGCTGTTTTTTCGGTCCTTCGCTCAAGATGATGATGATGTGTAGCGCGTGTCAGGGTTGAGGGGGCAAAACGTTGCGTTTTGCTCCCCGTTTTTATTATTATTATTATTTTATTTATTCATTTATTTATGTATTTAATTTTTTTTTATTTTTAAATCTTCCAAAAACCTGTAATCACAAATTCAAAAATAAGGTGAATTAATTGTCCTTAAAAATCAATTACTCACAATTAAATCAAAATATGACAATTTTACCACTATAAAATGATAATTCAAAATAAAACATATTAAATCAATTAATCAATTAAGGCTAAAAAGATTAATTAAGTTGACAAAACCCATGCAAAAGATATCAAAACATATAAAAATAATTGAGTTTGTAAAACCCTTACCCCAAAACATTATAACTCGTCATAGAACCACTACTATGGTAGAAAAGGAAATTTGTTAAAATGAACTACCATAGTAGAAAGAAACTTGCACATTTTTTTTTTGAAATTGACTTTCAAACTCGGGTCAAACCCAAACTCCATTGCATGCAACTAAAATCATTCATTCATGTCCACTGGACCTCCGAGCCTCCGGCCCGGGTAACAACATACATCAAAATCAGCCCATCCAATTAGTTTTCAACCATGTAACAAAGTTTCATAAAATAATAGAAATGGCCTCCGGCCAACTAAAACGAGGAGATAACATATTCTCCAATTTACAATAAGATCAACAATCAAAATATCTCAAAAGATCCTAAATGTGGCAATATATATACACTAGCCATACATATACAAAGGCTAGAGGCCTAAAGCTAACCAAGCTCAAGCCTCTGCATCTCTTCCCGAAGGTGCACACCTAGAACCTTCGCTTGAAAACATTGTAAACCACGGGGTGAGACAAACGTCCCAGTAACCAACTTTTCCAATTCAAGGTACTACTAATAGGTGCTCGTAAGGTGTCAAGTGGGGCAGTTCACAAGTCATATTATAAATGATAGCCACAACAAATAATGCAGGTGCAATGATGCAAACCCATCAACTATATCCCTCACTTTGGGGGATTTTCAAGAGCCAAACCCGGCCTATCCCTCACTATGGGGGACGTAAGGAGCCATAAAAGGCCTATCCCTCACTCTGTGGGACGTAGGGAGCCAAAAGGCCTATCCCTCATTATGGGGGACGTAAAAAGCCAACCATCATACATTAATGGAGGCCTTATCACGTGGTAGTAACTATCAAAAACTCTCACCAATTCCCAATTCATGCATCATGCTCAACCCATAATCAAATAGTAATTGAACATTTCATAATTAATTTCTTTCAGTGGCATATCTTTCACAATTCCAAGATTTATTCATTATCAATCGAAACCCCACAAGACGGTTTTCCTTTTTATATATACAACATACAATTTGAATATAATTGTTACTCAGAGCACAAAACATAAATCTACTCACAATACCACAGAAGCAAGTACTAAGGATTGGAAAGTGGTTACCTCTCGCCTGAGCAAGAAATAACAAACCAACAATGTGGCCCCGTGCACCAACAAGACTCACAATCGGTCTACACAAGCACACAAACACACAACCATCATGTATTAGCTTTCAAACTAATAATGTGGCCAAAACAACATTTGGGGACACAAAATTCCTAGCTCCAATCAAAACTCTACCCAACTCAAAGGGTATACCCATCAAAACAACACTCCAAAGTCATAAAAGTCTATTAAAACATCAAGTCCCCTTTTCAAGCATCAATTAGAGTTCAAACCTCAAGGACCCACTGTAGGAATTCAACCTCCAACATCCCATTTGAACAATTGAAGTCTTAACAACAATCTAAACCGATTAAACATCCAATTTAACTCTCCTTAACATAACCCAATTCACAAAACTCAGAATCAACCTCTACATTATCATCCTCAATCACTAACCTCCTATTTCCATAAACCCTAGCTTCAAAAACTCAATGTTCTTCAAATCTAAGAAAACTACACCGATTAAATACTTAGATTAACCCAAAGCAATCAATTAAACTCAAAACAATCGATCAAAAATCTCAATTCCATCACAACCTAGAAAACTCTAGGGTTTCACCAAAAATCCTCAGAAATTCCAAGAAAGAGAGTAGATTAGAGGTTAAAATCACTTACTTGAGGTAGTGGATCCTTATAAATGTCTTTCCCAAGCCTCAACACCGAAACCCTAGCAGAGCTCCTCTCTCCTCTTTCAGATTTTCTAATTTTCGCACAACTATATAGATTCGACACCTTTCGCCGCGACGAACCCATATCTTCGCCGCGGCGAACTAATCCCGAGAGGGATTACTCCCCTGAAAACCCAACTTCACCGCGGCAAACTCCAATCTTCACCGCGGCGAAAGCTTCCCGAAAGGAAACTCTCGCTCACCTAGAAAAACTTGGCCGTGGCATGCCCTCACCTTCGCCGCGGCGAAACATTCCCGAAAGGATACTCTCCCCTGGAACTCCCGGTGCGCCGCGGCGAAGTTTTACTTCGCCGCGGCAAACATACCCTGAGAGAGGTACGTTCACCTATTCCTCCAACATACCTCAAATCCAACCCAAACACCAAGGTCAACATTAAATCACTAATCTATCCTCAAAAATAAACCAAAAGAGGTTATTAAAACCCGATAAAAACTCAGAATGTTACAGAGTTTGTCATACTCCCTTGTGATCATAAATGTAAGAGTTAGTTGAATGATTCGTTTTCCTAGATAGAAGATCTAATTCACTTTGTCCTTCAATTTATAAGTCAATATTTAAAGTGGGTTTCCTCAGTATAAGTAATTTCAATGAGAATGATTAAACACGTATTTTAATAAAATTAAAAAATATTTTTCATAAATAACTAATTTGTTTTAATTTTTATAAATTAATTATCTAACCCATATATTTAGGACCAGAGGAAGTAGCTAATTAATGTAAATGATCTGGTTGCAAAAATCTCTTTTCTTGGAGAGATAATACGGCAGTGAAAATACCTTAGCCTTGAGAATTCACTGGCCTATTCTGTTATACAACTCATTTCGCACTTCATGATTACGTATTTCTCTTGATGATTGCAAAAAGGCAAAATCAGAAAAAAAAAAATGGAAATAGAAAAACTGCAAATAGAGACCTAATTGCAATATTATTATGGGTTCTGATAACAATTGATAAGCAAATGATAACAATTTTTTTGAATGGGTTCCTGTATGTAATTTTTCAATTTCCACAGTTTTTTTTTTGTGATTTTTCCTTGCAAAAATTATAGTCGACCTCAAGTCTATCAACTATATTCTAGAGTGAAATATGCATGACACTGTTCATTTCATTTTTTCTCACCAGCTCCTTAGCATCAACGGAGAAACAAATTGAGACTTTAATTTTAAGGATTCTTTGATCTTAAAAATATGGTTAAATAATTGAATAAAGGCCACAATCCATTATGTATTTTGATTGAGGGATGGATTCGATTTAAACAATATTTCAAACTGAAGATAGTCATGAGAAGTTTGGAAAAGTTAAAAAAGGGCAAAATATAAAAATCATATATGAAAGAAATTTAATGAATTAGTATAAATATAAAAATCATTAAATTTAAATATAGAGGACTTGCTTTAATTTACGTATATATGCAAAACCCGAATATATATTTTTTTTCTTTTTTAAAACTGTTCTTAGTGGTCATAGGATGTCATTTGCACTTTTGTTTTTCAAAAAAAATATATCACTTGTATAACTTAAAAGCATGATGCAGTTTGCAGTCTTTTCTTTTTTCCATTCTTTTTCCAGGCGAGGTGACTTCAAGGCTGATCAAAGTAAAAGTAGAATTTATAACTAGATTTTTTTGGGGGGGGGGGGAGCTTACATACATGCAAATTATTTTTATCAACAATAATGTGTTGACACTAATAATGGCAGGTGTATCCCTTTAGAGTCGCATGCTTAACAAATAGATAAGCTTATTTTTTGAGCATAAAAAAGAAACATTTATTTAAAGGAAAATTAATCTACAAATCTCTATAATGTATCTTAATTTTGAATTAAGTCTATGTAGTTTATTTTGTTTGAGTTGGTTCCTTACAGTTGATTCGTTACATGCATCACATCCCTCAGAGTAACGCGCATCAATTTGGATCTACTCCTCCAGTCCTTAATATAAGACCCATTTAACTAATTTGATTAGATTAAGAAAGTTAGGTAAATTAGTTAATTATAAGAAATGTGACACTTTTTTCCTAAAACACCATAATCACCTTTCTTAATACCCTCCTCCCTCTTCTACTTGATTATGGTTGAGGGAGTATCCATATGGGTAATTTAGAGAAAATTGATAAATATGAGAAATGGGTCTTATATTTAAGATCAAAACCAACTCAACAATTGGGTCCTATATTAAGGACCAGAGGAGTATAAAATTTCTTGAAGTCTTTATGAAATCTACTTTAGTTTTCACACTCTTTTAACATACATGCATCTTTCTGTAAATAAAATTTTATGAAATCTATAAATTAAAATTAAGGGATCAAACAATAAGAGTTGAATTCAAACAAAGCAAACCAAAATAACCTGATTTAAGATTGAGGTAAACTATAAGGACTTGTGAATGAATTTTTCAATTATCTAATAATGTATAAGAATATATGGATACATATTAGATAGTAACTGCTAAAAGTTACTAAATTCGGTCCTAAATATAAGATTTTGTTTATAGCATAAATTGCATGTTAAAACTATATCTTATATTTAGGGTAAGGATACTATTACATTTCCTTTTCTTCTTTTAATGTGGGGCAGTTGATGATAAGCGACAAGCCTGGGAGCATATAGGAAGGAGCGAGGAAGGAACATGAAAGTTCGAATGCGCACAATTCATTAATATATAATCCCAAAGAGGAAGACCTTTGAGGGTGAAGAAGACCTTGATTCTAGATAGCTATCTGTTTTTCCTTTATGAGAGGACTGAATTTGGAAGCATTTGTGGAAGAATTCAAGTACATTGGACTTTCCTAGGGTTATGATGTTTTTTACATTACAATGGAAAAGAAAAGAAAAGACAAGCAAAGCACTCCAGGGTAGGCCACCTCGATGTCTAATATTATTCCAACAATTCCCACTCTTTATGCGCCTGTGTAACCTTACATTTTATGGTCCAGAAAAAGGTTTAGAATACTCAATCTCCTTCTAAATATAAGTGAATTTTAACTAATTAATTCATATGTATTAATAAACCTAGACAGAAGTATTAAATTTATCATAAAATTTAAACAATTTCTAATAATATTACTTGTGTTAACTATACTGAACTTCATCATTAACCTGTATTCTCTCCCTTGTACTAAATATGGATACATATGAAAGAAAAATACTTAGTACTTCCTTAAAATGAAAAACCAAAACCACCTGCTGGTGTACTCCATTACTTCTCTGTCGTCTTCCTATATAAATATCGACTCCTTTGTTTTATATAAAGTGAACAAAAATAAATTAGATTTACGAGAAATTAACACAAGCTCCATTAGAGTATTATAACAGCCCTTTTTGGATGAAACTGGTAATCCCAAACTCTAGAATTAACAAAAGGTGAAGACCTTAGTTAACTTTCCTTATTTGGGTGAGATTCTCTTATCCCTTACTCCCAATGATTAATACATCGATCAAGGGTCATGTTACGCTAACATTTCATGTATGCAAAATGATTACATGCTCTCCCCAGTGCCCTTCCACACTTTCTCCCAATTTATTCATTCCATTACAAGGTATTTCTATTTTTTTTTGTGACAATGTATTTCCATTTTTTTTAAAGATATAAGATGTAGTTATACAAAATTTATATTAAAGGATTAAACTTAGCTTAAGTGCAATTGCTTAAATCTATTTTATATACACGCACACAACTCTCCAATTAAATCTTGCAACATGTGAAATACATTTTTAATGATGATAGTCTAACACAATTTTAAAATTTAATCCATGTGAACTTTTATTACTAAAAGAAATTTATGTTCTAAGATTTGATTGAAGAATTAAGCGAGTGGACATACATTTGTCAATTTTAAAAAAGCATAAAAATATTCGAAATAAAGAAATATCTTGTTTGATGTATTAATTTAAGAAAAATCATAACAAAATATAAAAATTTTATATCATTAATATATTTTTATATCTCAACAACAACACAATATTTTAAATAAAATATTATAAAATAAATAAGGGAAAATTCCTTTAAAAGACAACCAAATTACCTAAATTTCAATTTGGGTTACTAAATTTAAGAAATCGTTAGGATTTAGAAACTGTCATTTTACCTCATCACTTCCATGAGTTACTAGAAAAGGAAAATCGAAGACATTTGCTGTCACAAATGGAAACTATTGTGAATTGTGAATAGAAACTTATGAATTGCAAAATTTAACTTGTTAATTTCTAAAGTTGTCTTATGATTGAGCTAAAAGAGATTATTGCAAAATTTTTGTTACGAATTAATGGGAACTTGTGGTTTGTGAAATTGAAAGTGTGAATTTGTAATGTCCTACATTTCTGCTGTCTTAACTTCGTAGAGTTCATAAACTTTTTGATGGCACGACCTGCCCTTCTTTTTCCTGTTGTTGGGAACCCTATTGCTGGGCACGGTGAAAGCATTCTTTATCATCGTCATAACTTTTAATGCTGCGTCAAATTTATCCTACTAAGAAGCCTTCAAAATTTATCCTCAGAGCAAATATTATCCTGTCTAATCACATCCAAATAATCCAACTCTTTCTGCAAATAGATTTTGATTTGAATATTATTACTGTGTTTATGTTGAAACCTCTCCAATTACCGATATTCATGGGTAGGCTTCAGTTGTTAATTTTGTAATAAAAGTATATCAAGGATGGGTTTAATTTTCTTTTTGCCGCATGTAAAGTCATAAAGCTGATATATCTCCTTATTTAGCTAACGTTATACTTGCTATAGGCTTTGCATACTCCTATTTAGTATCTCTCTAAATAGAGTTCCCACTTTTGGAAAGAATTTAATCTGTAATTGAAGTTGAACTGCCCTTAATTGTCGCTTTGGGGTTACTCCAAAAATTAACCGAATTAATGCAATATAGTGCAAAACTCGGGTCGTTTCACTTTGAGGAGCCGAAAACGAAATTAAATCCTAGTAAATGAATGCAAGTAACCTAAACTATAAAAAGAGATTTTTGATTTTGAAAAGCTGTTAATTAAATACTACGAATCAAATTGAAATTAAAATACTTTTTTTTTGTTTTTATATAAAAGTGATTAAAATGAATGGAGATTAAAGAAATGAAAATGAGACACACAAATAACACTGATAAAAGTCAATCCTCCAATTCAACAACGCAGGCAATCATCACTCTAAAAGATGTGGGAGTTAAAAATAATGAATTAAGAATTATAATTAAGCTTTTTATCCAACAACCGAGCCACCTCGAGTTGCGACAAAATATTTTCCTAAAATCCCAACTTACTAACTGCAACCAGAATAGTAAAATGGGATTAAGGATGCTAAAAACCAATGCTTAATTAGAACTTTTAAATCCAAAATAACAGAATTAAAGCTAACAAGAGACTATATGATTCAAAATTCTAAGCCACCTTAGAAAATCACAATATATTAATTTCAAAATCAATACAAATGTCATAACCACAACATTATAATTGAGATCAAAACTATAAACAGCCCAATGTCAAATACTAAGCAATAATTCAGTCACAATAATCCCCAAATATAATCAGATTAAGCAATACAATTATCCCAACAATCAGAAAAACTATCCTAAGACCTAGGAATTGTTAAACAATTATTGAGTAAGAAATTAAAGTAACTAGAACTCCCCCTTGAAGATCCAAGCTCCTGCCATTATTGTTGAATTGGAGAATCAGAGGATCTTAGCCACGGTTTGCCATAAAAATTGTCATATTCAGAATTTTGCTACGGTTTGCCATGGAGGGAATAATGGAACAGTGGATGATTCCTTTCTCCTGCGTTGCTGGCAGCAGTGAAGAAGAAGCAGACGATGCCGTCGAGCCTGCTGGTTCTTTGCGCCGGCAAGGAGAAGACGGTGGTGATGGTGGTGAACGGAGGCGCTCACTCTGTTTCGTTCTATCTCCTTCGGCGTCTCGCTCCAGCTCCTTCCGTTCCCCTCGTGTTCAGCTTCCACGTCGGCTCGTGTTCAGCTTCCGGTCTTCCTCCGCTCCTGCTTCGCGTGTGTCTCTCCTTCCTCCAGCGTTCTCTCTGTTTTTTTTTCCTTTCTCTCAGCCGCCGTCCGCGTTCGTCCTTTGTTTCGTGTGTCTGTTCGGCCTGTCCTCCGCTGAAGAAGAAGATTAATGAATATTAGGTTGGGGAGCAAAACGCAGCGTTTTGCTCCCCTTTTTTTATTATTTTTTTATTATATATTTTTTTTCTTTTTCTTTCTTTTTTTTTTTTTTTTTATTTTTATTTTTAAATCTTCCAAAACCTGCAAACAAAATTCAAGATAAGGTAGCATTAATTGTCCTTAAAAATCAATTAATCATAATTAAATCAAAACATGACAATTTTTGCCCCTATAAAATAATAATTCAAAATAAAACAAAATAAATCAAAGAACAATCAATTAAGGCAAAAAGGGACCAATTAAGTTGACAAAACCCATATAAAAGATACCAAAATATATAAAAATAATTGAGTTTGTCAACTCCCCCACACTTAGCCTTTTGCACTCCTGGGCAAAACTTGATTAAAGAAGAATCCAATAGAGACACTCAATGCAAGCAAACATAAAACTAACTAAGCATGAATGTGCAATTAACTCAAGCAACCTTTATTCTTGATTAATCAACAATCATAGAATACTTCAGTGCAAAGAAATTAACACAAGAAACATAGCAGGATAAAAGAAGAGAAACATAATAGAGCTCACATAGGGTACAAGTGTTTCACTCATCTCTCAAATGGGAAAAATTTCACTCAATTCACCTAGATTAGCACCTACCATAAGCTTGTAGAGATTCTAATATCTCCACTACTAACATACCTTAGAGTCATGATCAAGGGGACTTGAAGGGTTGTAATGTTGGAAAGCAAGGTCAAATGAATGAAATGAACTAGCAACTGAAATGCATGAGTAATAAAGTATCAACTCAAAGTGAGCTAAAGTACAATCATGAAACAACACCAAAGTGCAGATTTTAACCTTTTAAGACAAAAATCTTTGCTCTTCAAACCACCATGGAATGCTTTATTTCAAATTTATTCTTTTGTTGCAACTTATTTTCTCTTTTTTTTTTTTTTAACTTTCTTTCTTTGGCTTTTCTAAACATTTTCTTCTCTTTCTTGCCTTTTTTTCTATTTCTTTTTTTTTTTTTTTTTTGCATCCAAACTCAAGAAGGCAAAGATATTGACTTTAATGATGTACTTTTCAAAATGAAAAATCAGATAACTCATGCAAAACACTTGCTTAAAAGTACTGAATGGAATGAAAGTGAAGGCTCAAAGGGGTGAACAAAGGTTAAATGAAGTGGTTTGTGTTTGGGTAAAGGGTTTAGAAATGAATGCCCCTATCATCTTCACAAACCTAAGTATTAATGCAGCTTTGAAAAAGAATCTAGACAAGTTCTAGAGGTTAACCAAAACTAGGTGAAAATCACATAAGATGAGAAAGAATACATGGCTCAAAAATCCTTCCATCAAGGCTTTCTCCAAGATGTTTCCTCCTTAAGGATCAAGCTATGAAACAAGGTTAATAACACTGCACCAAAAGTATTCTACTATGCTAATCAACTAAGAACAAAATCACTCAAATCAAATGCAATCAAACTCAGCCGTGCAATATTCACAAGCATTGTGCAAAAGATTTTAAAAGAGATGCCCAAGGATTACAAAAGTCAAGTCAGCAACAGAGAGAACAGCAACTCGCCCATACAGCAGTGCAGAACACTGAGGCGAATGAAAACAGGAGGACACAGAAACTAGCAGCAAAATTCCCAAGCAAGAATCACTCTCAAATCATGCGATGCAATTCAGAAATCAACCAATAGGCAGAGAAGAGAGCAATTATAGCAGCAATACTTAGGAAACAGGAGCAAATCCAAAGGCAAAATTTTTTTTTTTTTTCAAAAGAAAGCTCAACAACTCAACAACAATCCCTCCCCCACACTTGATCAATACATTGTCCTCAATGTTAAGATAATGTGAAATGAAAATAGACAAATATAAATCAAGTGATCAGAAGAGATGGCAGAATCAAGAGGAAACAAAACAAACAACTACTAAACAGAAATAAACAGCTACAACTACAGCTACTGGAAAAGTTCCCTCCCCCACACTTACTCCTAACTATCTCAGCAAACAGATATCACCAGCAATACAACATAAAGTAAAAGAGTAGGGTGGAAGGGAACAACCGGGTGATCAGGGAGGTCTGTGATTCTCATGGTAGTGCTTCAGTAGATGGCCGTTGACTTGTGAAGTTATACCGGTCTCCTCATCTACGAGCTCTACCGTGCCAAAGGGATATACTTTAGTAACTCTAAACGGACCTTCCCACTTGGTGACAAACTTCCCGGGCATCAGCTTCAACCGGGCTTTAAACTTTAGAACCTTGTCACCTTCATGAAACTGCTTCCTCAGAATCTGTTTGTCATGAATCATTTTCAGCTTGTCTTTGTAGATTCTGGCATTGTCGTAGGATTCAAGTCTCATCTCTTCAAGTTCCTGGAGTTGCATCTTCCGATTGATAAGTGAAGATTCGAGATCTGCATCACATGCCTTGATTGCCCAATAAGATTTGTGCTCGATCTCCATAGGTAGATGGCAAGCCTTGCCATAGAGCAACCGGAAGGGGGACATGCCTATAGGGGTCTTGTAGGCAGTCCTGTAAGCCCAAAGAGCTTCCTCAAGCCTTTCACTCCAGTCCTTACGGGATGGTTTCACGATCTTCTCAAGTATTCGTTTCACTTCCCGGTTAGAGACTTCAGCTAACCCATTCGTCTGAGGGTGATAAGGAGTGGCCAGCTTGTGATTGACTCCATGTTTAGCCAATAGAGACTTGATGGTCCTGTTGCAGAAGTGTGTTCCTTGGTCACTGATGATTGCTCTTGGAATGCCATACCTGCAAAAGATATGAGAACGTAAGAACTTGGCAACAGTAGAAGCATCATCTTTCCTAGTTGGCACTGCCTCTACCCATCTAGACACATAATCTACTGCAAGTAATATGTATGAAAATCCAAAAGACGAAGGGAAGGGACCCATAAAATCCATGCCCCACACATCAAAGATTTCACAAAATGCATAGGTCTTAGAGGCATCTCATGCTTCCTACCCAAACTCCCAAACCTCTGACACTTATCACAAGACTTGCAGAAAGAATAAGCATCCTTAAATAGAGAAGGCCAATAAAAACCACACTCTAAAACCCTCCTAGCAGTCCTATTAGCACTAAAATGCCCCCCACAAGATAAAGAATGTGCAAAGGTAAGGATAGAGTGGATCTCATTATTTGGAACACAGCGTCTGATGATCTGGTCACTGCATTGCTTCCACAGGATTGGAGCATCCCAGATATAGTATCTTGCCTCCCTCTTCAGCTTATCAATCTGAAATTTAGACATAGAAGGAGGTATAAGGTCAGTGACAAGATAATTAACTATATTAGAGTACCAAGGCTCATGAACAGCCAAGGCAAAAAGTGCAGAATCAGGAAATGAGTCAATAACAAGATCAGAAGAGTCAACTCCCTGTGTGCCTTCAGGTAACCGACTAAGGTGGTCAGCTACATGATTCTCTGCTCCAGCTCGATCTCTAATCTCGATGTCAAACTCCTGTAGCAGCAAAGCCCATCTCAGCAGTCTAGGTTTAGACTGAGGCTTCTTAAATAGGTACCTAACCGCTGCATGATCTGTAAAAACAACCACTCGAGAGTTTATAAGATACTGTCTAAACTTATCCAAAGCAAAAATAATAGCAAATAGTTCCTTCTCCGTAGTGGTATAATTCACTTGAGCGGAATCAAGCGTCTTGGAGGCATATGCGATGACTCTAGACTGTTTCTCCTCCTTCTGTCCAAGCATGGCACCTACTGCAAAGTTAGAAGCATCACAAGACAACTCAAAATGTAAATTCCAGTTAGGTGCAGTGAGAATAGGAGGTGAAACAAGCATAGATTTCAAAGTGTCAAAAGCATGTCTACACTTATCATCAAATTTAAATTCAGTATCTTTTTTCAATAAGGTAGAAAGAGGCAGAGCAACTTTACTAAAATCCTTAATAAAGCGCCGATAGAAACCTGCATGTCCTAAGAAAGACCTCAAATCCTTTAAACAAGTAGGATAAGGAAGGGATGAAATAACTTCAATTTTGGCCCTATCAACCTCAATCCCCTTTTGGGAGATGAGGTGACCTAGGACTATCCCTCTATCAACCATGAAATGACACTTTTCAAAGTTTAAAACCAATTTCTTATCAATACACCTCTCAAGAGCCTGTTCTAGGCTATTCAAGCACTCATCAAAACTCTCACCATAAACAGTGAAATCATCCATAAAAACTTCCATGTTTTGCTCTAGAAGATCACTAAATATCGCCATCATACACCTTTGAAAGGTGCCTGGAGCGTTACACAACCCAAATGGCATCCTTCGATAAGCAAAGGTACCAAAAGGGCATGTGAAGGTAGTCTTGTCCTGATCTTCAGGAGCGATAGGTACCTGAAAATAGCCAGAAAAACCGTCAAGAAAACAATAGTGAGACTTTCCTGAAATTCTTTCCAACATCTGATCTATAAAAGGTAATGGAAAGTGGTCCTTTCTCGTAGCATCATTCAACTTCCTATAGTCTATACACACTCTCCAAGCATTTTGAACCCTAGTTGGAATCAGTTCATCATTTTCATTTCTCACTACTGTGATACCGCTCTTCTTTGGTACTACTTGTACCGGACTTACCCACTCACTGTCTGATATGGGATAGATGATCCCAGCACTCAACAACTTTGAGACTTCCTTCTTAACCACATCCAGAATGAGAGGATTCAGTCTCCTCTGTGGTTGCCTAACTGGCTTGGACCCTTCATTCAAAAGGATCCTGTGTGTGCAAACTGAGGGATTAATCCCCGGAATATCCCCTAAAGACCATCCTATAGCCCCTTTATGACTCTTCAATACAGAAATCAATCTTTCTTCTTCAGAACTACTCAAAGAACTGGAAATAATAACAGGCAATTTAAATCAGCAGCAAGAAAGACATATTTCAAATTAGAGGGGAGGGGTTTCAGTTCTAAATCAGGAGGTTGCACAACAGAAGGAACTAATTCTTTTATGTCAAGTGCATTCAATGCAAGTGGCATGTCCATATGGCTTAGGGAAGGAGATATAAGCTCATCATGATATGTATGTCCTCCACTTCCCAACTCAGTGCCATTCTTGGATGACCTACAAAAAGAAGGATCGGTATCAATTTTATCAACAGAAACATCAAGTAAATCACAAGGAAGAGTGGGATTAGAAGTGACTAAGTGAGTAGCAATCTTTTTGCTAGCCTCTTCTAATGTTCCAGCACCACTCAAAGGAGAAGCTACCGGTGTAGCTTGTGTAACAGCTCCTTTATCATCAGTTACCTGCAAAATCAACAAACTCGCCTTTCTCAAGGCTATCATCAAGTGTAATGTTCAAGGCAGAATCACAGTTAAGACAAGATGATGCATCAAAATCATGAGAGATGGAAAGGAGGTGATCAACTTCTAAACAGTTAACACACACCACGTCACCATAACATGAGCAAAAAGAAGAAGAATGAGGGGTAGATAAACAAGTAAATGCATCATCATGCTCAACAATCTCACCATACCAGTCATGTTCATGCATCTCAGATTCATGCAAATCATCATCAACATCATTAACAGCACAATCAATCAAATTAACACCCAAGTAAGAGCAATCTGCATAACCTTGACTCATAGCATCAGAAATGTTGAAGGTAATCTGTTGGTCCCCAAAACCCATGGTAATGACCCCGTCTTTCACATTAATTATGGTTTGGGCTGTTCTAAGAAAAGGTCTTCCTAGAATCAAAGTGCTATCGGCTTTAATCTCATCAGTCATATCTAGCACATAAAAGTCAGCTGGGAACACAAGACCCTTCACTTGCACAAGAACATCCTCAAGAAAGCCCTTAGGATGTCTCACAGTCCTATCAGCTAGACCTAGCACAACACTGGTGTCTTTCAAGGCATGAATACCCAAACTCTCATAGACAGAGGTAGGCATAACATTTATGGCTGCACCTAAGTCTAGTAAGGCATGTGAAATGTTTGTTTTGCCTATGGTACAGGGAATAGTGTAGGAACCCGGGTCTTTACACTTAATAGGCAGCTGTGGCTTGAAGATAGCACTAACACTAGACCCCAGTTGGATTCTCTCACTATGCCTATACTTCCTCTTGTTTGTACATAGATCTTTCAGAAACTTAGCACACTTAGGCATCTTCTTAATCAAATCAAGTAATGGCACATTAACCTCAAGTTTGCTAAACATTTCAAAAAGCTCATCATTATCTTTCTTTTCAACAACTTTCTTACTCATGAGATATGAATGAGGAAAAGGCAAGTCAGAAATATTTACCTCATCACCTTTGGAAGATGATCCTTTCTCTATTGGCTCTTTGGATTGAATGGAGGTCTCTTGAGTGGCCTTGGGAATGTCTTGAGTGGTTTTAGAAGGAGGAGACTCAACTTCTATCTCTTCATCAACCGGTTCTTCACCCTCTTCATCATCTTTGAATTGCACTGTCTTAGCACCAATTTCCTTACCGCTTCTCAATGTAATTGCATTCAAAGATTTAGGATTTATCACCGTGTTGGAAGGCATTGAACCACTAGCCTTAGCTTGCTGTTCACTCACACCATTTGACAACTTAGTGACATAAGAAGTCAAATTAGAGGTTCTAGTTTCCCATTGCTCCATCCTATTCTCTAGGGCTGCAAATCTAGCTTCAGATTTAGCTTCAGACTTAGATATGTGCTCAGTCATTGCCTCAATGCCCTTGAGTATTCGAGAGAACCGCTCATCATCCTTAGACTGTGATTGCTGTGGGGTAGACATGGCTCTAGAAGATTCTCCTTGTAACCCTCCATAGTAAGATTGCCCTTGAGGAACCATATTCCCTTGAAACCCTTCTTGAACCTGCCTATTGTCACCTCCTCCCCATCGGAAATTTGGATGAGCTTTCCATCCTTCATTATATGTGTTTGAGTATGGGTTCCATTGCTTGGATTGATTGGCCCTTCCTTGATACATGGCAGAAACTTCCTCATATCTATGAGGGCAAGCAGCAGAGATGTGCATAACAGAATTACAATGCTCACAACTAGGTGCAGTCATCTCCATAGAATTAGGAGTCCGAGTGTCAACAGGGGGAGTGTGAGATGCAAGCTTATTCAACTGTGTAGTCAAAGCAGCAATTGAGAAGTGAATGTGTCCAATTGAGGAATGTGGACTGAAGAAGGATTAGTATGCATTGCATTGACATTTTTAGACTCCCTGATGCTATACTGTTGATGGTTCAATGCCATTTTCTTGATAAGTTCCCATGCCTCCTCAGCAGAGTTAAATCATAAGAGAACCCCCAGAAGCAGCATCCAACATCCCCTTATCTTGGGTCTTAAGTCCATCATAAAAGTATTGGACTAACTGCTCATCTGGAATCTGATGGTGTGGACATCTAGAAAGCAAGTCCTGAAAACGGTTCCAGTAGTCATAAAGTGACTCATCATAATCTTGCTTTGCAGAGTAGATCTCTTTCTCAATGTAGAAGTCCGGGAAGCAGGGAAATACTTCTCCAAGAATGCTTTTCTGAGGTTGTTCCAGTTATGGTAGGCATCTGCCATATAACTAGGCAAGCTCATGTACCATTCTCGTGCTTTGCCCTCCAGAGATAAGTGGAATACCTTCCAAAGAACCTCATCCAGATCAGCCCCAACCGGCTTCATGCTAGCACATACCATAGAGAGAGATTTCAGATGTTTGTACGGGTCCTCACCTGTCAAACCATAAAATTTAGGCAAATTATTAAGCAGTGGACCTTTAATCTCAAAATTAACATCAACATTAGGGCATGCAACATTAAAAGGATCATAATTTGCATCAGAAGTAGTGGCTTCCCTAATAGTTCTTCTTCTAGGGTTATCTCCATTATTCTCTCCTATTCTGTCATGCTCCCCATTATGTCCATTGCCCCCTCTCTCATTACCACCATTGTTGTTACCATTAGGATTATTAACTGTTTCCATTATGTCACCTAAGTCAACCACCAAATCTAGATCAGTTAAATTGTCTAGTTCAACCTCACTAGTCCTTTCTACCCTTGAGTCTTGTCTAACTTCTCTTAAAGAACTTTGAAGCTCAAGATTGGAAGGAACTAGGGTTTTAGACCTACCCTTTCTTGGCATAAACAATCAATCAACCAGAAGCAAAAAAACAAAAGAAAACAGATGAATGCAATGCAATGCAAGTGTATGCGTATGAGAATGAAAAATGCAATGAATGAAAAATCAAGATATTTAGTTGTATTTTAAATTTTTTTTTATGCAAAGAAAGAAGAAGAAAAAAAAATGCTATGAAAAATCAAAGAAACAAATGCAAACTACTAAAGAAAATGCAAAAACTAACAAAAATGAAAACTAAAAAGGCTCAACAAATGAACCCCAATCAAGGCTACTTGACACTTAATTACTAGGGAACCAATTTCTTGGCTCCCCGGCAACGGCGCCACTTGAAGTTGAACTGCCCTTAATTGTCGCTTTGGGGTTACTCCAAAAATTAACCGAATTAATGCAATATAGTGCAAAACTCGGGTCGTTTCACTTTGAGGAGCCGAAAACGAAATTAAACCTAGTAAATAAATGCAAGTAACCTAAACTATAAAAAGAGATTTTTGATTTTGAAAAAGCTGTTAATTAAATACTACGAATCAAATTGAAATTAAAATACTTTTTTGTTTTTATATAAAAGTGATTAAAATGAATGAGATTAAAGAAATGAAAATGAGACACACAAATAACACTGATAAAATCAATCCTCCAATTCAACAACGCAGGCAATCATCACTCTAAAAGATGTGGGAGTTAAAAACAATGAATTAAGAATTATAATTAAGCTTTTGATCCAACAACCGAGCCACCTCGAGTTGCCACAAAATATTTTCCTAAAATCCCAACTTACTAACTGCAACCAGAATAGTAAAATGGGATTAAGGATGCTAAAAACCAATGCTTAATTAGAACTCTTAAATCCAAAATAACAGAATTAAAGCTAGCAAGAGACTATATGATCCAAAATTCTAAGCCACCTTAGAAAATCACAATATATTAATTCAAAATCAATACAAATGTCATAACCACAACATTATAATTGAAATCAAAACTATAAAAACAGCCCAATGTCAAATACTAAGCAATAATTCAGTCACAATAATCCCAAATATAATCAGATTAAGCAATACAATTATCCCAACAATCAGAAAAACTATCCTAAGACCTAGGAATTGTTAAACAATTATTGAGTAGGAAATTAAAGTAACTAAAACTCCCCCTTGATGATCCAAGCTCCTGCCATTATTGTTGAATTAGAGAATCAGAGGATCTTAGCCACGGTTGCCATAAAAATTGTCATATTCAGAATTTTGCTACGGTTTGCCATGG